>NC_134490.1:49104864-49216923 GCF_040206685.1 Ascaphus truei | reverse complement strand
GTGTACCGGTGAAGTGCTCTTACCTATCGGGATTTCGTACAGTGACTGTACCTATTATACCTTATGTGAGTGCATATCTTCCAATACATTTTAAGACGTTATTGCGCTATTTGGTGTTTCTTATTATTCCTGGGTATTCGTGCGGTGGTGGAGAGGAATTGAAAGGGGTCTACACCTTTGGATATCCAGTTTCATTGCTCTAATCAGAGAGAGGAGTGTCTCTGTATTGCCTTACTTATGAGAGGAAAATTGTGAGTGGATTACCTTTACACTTGAAAGAAAGAGTTGAGACTGTACTACACTATGTTGCCTTTATTTTTCTTTTGCATATAACCACGTGAACATTGGCGCTCCC
This sequence comes from Ascaphus truei, assembly GCF_040206685.1. Taxonomy (NCBI): domain Eukaryota; kingdom Metazoa; phylum Chordata; class Amphibia; order Anura; family Ascaphidae; genus Ascaphus; species Ascaphus truei. Next base: position 49,216,568 of record NC_134490.1, on the reverse strand, counting down.
CTGAATCTTTGAGGAATTCTGTCTAGGATTAGGCCAGTGTTACTCCCCTATGCCCCAGGTACATCCCCAGTCACAGTAGCCTGAGTCTTGTAGGGCTGGCCATAACTAAGGGACCCTGTATTAACCCAGCGGAGAAGCAACAGAGGAGATTGGACTTCAAGGAAGGAACCTCTCAGGGCCAGAGACCCCATGAGCGGCAGACCCCTGGTGAGGCATGAGGGGAAGTTTATTTGGAGGCCCCGCAGCTTGGGACACTACACCTGTCTCTATCCAAGGAGCGAGGCTCTGTTGCATGCTCTTCACAAAGGAAGGTACCCAACATGTGCACCAACGATCCCAGAGGGCAGTGCTACCCACACATACACACATTCTCAATGACCTTGGCTAGACATATATTATCCAGGGGGTGTTGGGGGTAGTGCGGTTAAGAGGGAGAAGGGATTATACTGTTGTTATTGCTGTGTTTTGGTATTGTGTATTACTGTTATGTTGAACCCTGTTGGTAAAGTTACTATTGGTTATATTATTGTGTGAGTAGTTATTCACCCAGATTATATTTTCCTGTGATTGGCCATCCCATCCGTGGCGGGATCCTCACAGGTGGAGGCGCTGCACCTTGCACCCCAAGCTCCCTATGCGCGGAGGCTGATGCCTTCTATAATGTAGGTAGGTATTCTCCATAAACGACATCGCTTCATCTTCTACAAGGTAGGGAGCGATGCATTGTAGAGGCCAGCGGCAGGATGTTCAATATGTCTCTAGTGTTTCCACGCTTCGTAATTGTTGTCCTGCCATTGGGTTCTTGACTAATTTTCCAGTTCTGTCACCACGGGAACCAACACTCCCCATTTTTCATCCAGGCTTTGGATGGGTTCCCTTCTGTAAGCCTACAGGTTGGCACCATAATACCCATTGCCTATAAATATCCCTTGGGTTGGGGATAGGGGTGTTACATCTCTAAAAAAATATCACAACCTGCAAAAAATCTACACTTCTCCATGACCAATATGGCAACTACAATTGTGAACAACGTTTTGTAGGGACAAAGGGATGATAGCAAAGTTTTGGGGGAAGAGTTGTGCAAGAAACCACCCCCTTTACAAGCCTATTGGTTCCAGACATACCTAGATATCCAGCTGCAGGAATATTTTATATCGCTCTGAAGCAGACTTGGACAACACACCATTAGTCAAAGTGGCACATGAAAGTTCTATTGTCTAGAGGTAACTAATTCAGTCAGTGCCATATCACTCTGATGGTCAAGTACACTAATACACAATTATCTGTAGGTGATATCACTCAAATAGCATACAAATAGTATGCCAGCTCAGATGCCTTGGAATTGCATAGCGTAACTGTAACTGGGAATTTAGCCCTGTTCAGAATATGCCACTAATCCAGCAGTGTGTTGGTTAATTGGATCCAGCAGTTAACCAACTTCACCTGGCTGATTAGAGGTTTGTTAGAAAAAGCCTGTTCCCAGAAACAGGAAGGAGATTTTTTTCTCAGTACTCAAGGGTGCTGGCAAGAGGGAAAGAGGTCTTGAGCAGAAAGGCTCTGCTGAGTTCAAGACACCCAGATACCTATATTCATGGACCCAGGAACCTACCAGAGACTGACATGAAGGGCCACCTGCTTTAAGTATCTCTTGAGACTTTGGGGAATAGGGTGGTAATTGGATTATCCCTCCAGCCCTGGAGAAAGGGACTGGGGAAGTAAGTTAGCCCTTAAACAGGGATAGGTGTTTGTTGTTTTCATATGTTTTGCTGTGTTAAAAGGGACAGGCGCAATAAAGCCTTATTTTAATTTCACCTTAAAAACGGTCCTCCATTGCATACCTCTGCACACATCTCTTACAGTAACATTTATGATCCCCCATCGATGGTTTTGTTAGGGAAAGATATGATATCTAACAGAAATCCCCAGCAGCCTATCTCCTCCAGGAAAGATAATGATCACGTTTTGCTAAATATTTATCAATGGCAGGGAAAAAGAAACACATTGATAGAAGGCTTTCAAACAATTTTATAACAAATTTTTTTTATTGAACATTTCAGTTTTTGGGGTACAGAAAAAAGAAGGTTGGGGGGAAATCATTGCAACAAAACATCAAATAATATTTTACAAAAACACACGATCCCTCATGTTCGTGTGTTTTTGTAAAATATTATTTGATGTTTTATTGCAATGATTTCCCCCCATCCTTTTTTTTGTACCCCAAAAACTGAAATGTTCAATAAAAAAAATTGTGATAGAAGGCTTTCAAATGAACAATTTTATCAATGTGTTTCTTTTCCCTGCCATTGATAAATATTTAGCAAAACGTGATAATTATCTTTCCTGGAGGAGATAGGCTGCTGGGGATTTCTGTTAGTATCATATCTTTCCCTGACATTTTCCTAAAGTCTTTTTCAGGTGAATGACTACCAAGCCTAGGACTGGAACCAAGAGATACTGACTGAAGTGAATTTCCTTACTCTTTTCCATCTTGTGCCTGACGGCTCTTATAATAGGCCCATCGTGAGAAGAGTTCTGTAGAAAGAGGATATTGTCTCTACCTTAATAAAAACATTTATTTGTAAGAAGATAAGATACAGTATAGTTAGTCCTCGCTATCCAACGTTTCACTTTACAATGAATGGCATATCCAACACTTTACAATGCAACCCTATGGGCTGTTTTTTGACACCGGAATGCGTTATCCGACGCCTGAATGCGTTATCGAACGCTCACTGTCACTGATTAACATGGGACTCACTTTACAACGGTTTCACTATCCAACGCTACTTACAGAACGGATTCTGTTGGATAACCGAGGACCGCCTGTATCTGCCATTACTGGGTCAGACCAAGTGGTCCTTTAAACCCAATATCCTGTCTTCAACAATGGTATGTACTAAGTTGCTGATAGAATCTGTAACAGGACATCTTCTCTCATCCCAGAACATAGCTCAGCCCTACGAACCGTATATAGGAACATTTCCCCGATATTTGTAACTGAAACACTGCCCGTCAACTGAACAACATTTCCATTCAAAAGGAATATTTTGTAGGTTGATGGTATTCTTTGCAGTGAATTTTACTTGCATTAGCACTCTACTTACTATAAGCAGGCTAAATACATGCTCAATTACCAGATAATTGAAGTTGTTTCTCTTTCCTGGGCCCTGATGAATGGTTCTGAGTTCTCCCACTTGTTAAACCTGTGCTCCTTTGTTCCTTTACTTGAAGAAGAATATTTACTAATCATCTGAATGTTGTGTGGTTGGTGTTTTTTAGATGCAAGGTTTTTCAGTCTCTGCTTCTCGTGTAACAAGTCATTTGATTACTTAAGGATAAAACTGGAATAAACTATTGTGGCATTCGCCTTTGTTGAGCATTCAGTGTGTTACTGCGTGACATATATGATTACAAAATACACATTCCCTTTTACGGTTTAACAATCTGTTTATTTTTTGTGACTTTGTTAAAATGTCCTTTTGAAGAACAGATGACTGCCGTTTAGACTTTCTGAAATAATTGTTTCCTGGCTTGTAATCCTCCTGGGCTCTACATCTTTAGAGCTGGCCATGTTTGTTGTTTGAAATGGAAGGCTTTTAAGTGTAGATCTATTGCTGATATGTCATTATTAAGTGGAGCAGGTTTTTTTTTTTTTCCTTTCATGAAAAACGGCAACTTGAATAGTTTTTTCCCCTTGAAGCTTAAAAGGGGGTAAGTAGCACTTCTTCCCTGATAAGTCACTTACAAGGTGCATTTATTATAATATACCACGCATAAAAAAAATCCCCTTTAAAAGTTCTTCCTGCTTCGTTGTCTTGATGTCTCAACTGACATGATCACCACCTATCACATGTCCACTGTAAAAAAACAAATTAAATGAAGCCTTTTTCCCTCGGTGCACAATCAACCTTTGGAACTGGCTGAGTTGCTACCACTAGAGGTTGTTCCAGTAAATGGTGCTAATACCTTTAAAAGAGGACGAGCTATTAATGAAGATGAAGTCCATTCATGAATACTAGAAGGATAGACACATCTGGAGGCAATAGGAGCGTGCTGCTCTTCTCTACACATAGATGGTTAAGTACGGCTAGGCACTTGAGAAAGAGCTCACTATTTGGCGCACCAAAGTAAAAATGGTAGTATAGTGTAGTTAATTTAAAATATAACGTTTAATCCACATTGATTAAAAAGAATCGCCACTTAGAATAAAGCAAGTGAAATAAAATAACTCGGTCCTAGGTGTTGTAACCAATAGACCTGACTGGTCATAAATTCAAAGAATGGGGTACATCATCCTATTAGTTGATATAGTAATCAATAGGTATGTATGACTAAGGTAAATGTAAAAACTTAATATGTCAGCATTTGACTGTATGAGGTTGATGGTGATACATGATTATGAATGGTGTGCTGTGCTTATTAAGTATCACCATCAACCTCATACTGTCAATTGTTGACATATTAAGTTTTTACATTTACCTTAGTCATACATACCAATTGATTACTATATCAACTAATAGGATGATGTACCCCATACTTTGAATTTATGACCAGTCATATCTATTGGTTACAACACCTAGGACCGAGTTATTTTATTTCACTTGCTTTATTCTAAGTGCCAATTCTATTTAATCAATGTGGATTACACATATTTTAAATTAACTACATTATACTACCATTTTGACTTTGGTGCGCAAAATAGGGAGCTCTTTCTCAAGTTCCTAGCCGTACTTATCTATCTTTACTCATATTTCTCCCAGGCAGCACATTGTCATGATAGGACAGGTTAGAGCAAGGCCATCATATATTTAATAGTTCCCTACACATAACCAGAAAGTTCCAGTACTTTTAGAGACAGGATTCTGGGTTTAATGGACCATTTGACCTTACCTAGTATTGGCAGTTCATATATTGATATTTGCATGTTCAGGAACCATCAATATCAATATGTTATAATACAAAACAGAGCATCACTAAGAGCTTGTAGCCATCAATATTATCTATGCATCAAGCTCCAAAAATAGTGGGGGTTTCTTCCTTGTTGCCCCTGAGAAAAAGAAATTGGAATATAATTTTACCATCTTAGGTAACATCTGTGCCAGCATAAACCTATTGTGGTAAAATGTATCAAGATGAGCAATCGGTGCACCAGAGAAATATATTGAGTACTATGTTTATTCCAGCTCTGGCCTTGTGGCTTTTATTGATAAAGAAAATGATTAATAATGAAAAATGACTACAGTGGATGTAAATACAAATAAATACATACAATTTCCGGCCCTTTTACGCCTTATTTCTCATCGGCTGCTTCTCTAGGTCCACTCATTATTTATCTTAATCATCCACTTTCACATCCACTTTCTTCTTTGTTGTTTCTGCTAAATCTGTGTTCTCAATGTATATCTTATTTCAGGACTAGTCTCACGCAGTTAGTGTTCATAATTTATACAGTATAGAGGAAGAGTATACAGTATAGGGGAGGGTAAGACCTCCTTTTTCTGATTTGTCTCATCGCCCCTATCAGTTATGCAAAAGGAGCATGAGTGAGAGGCTTACAGAAGGTTAAAGGAGAGAAAGGGGACATTTCTGCGGAATCGGATATTTCATCACGCTGGCGTTTAGCCACTGAGGGACCCTTCGCTCTACCACTGGACACTGAGCCGCTGGTCGTTTTCCCAATAAGGTACTGTATATTAACTTAAGGTGTTTTAGCGGTTAGGTTAGGGATAGTGGTTTTAGGGTGAGGGATTAAGGTTCTTGGGTAGGGGTTTAGGATACGGGGTTTAGTGTGAGGTCTTTTAGGATAAGGAGTTTTAGGGTAAGGGGCAGCGTTAATATTAGGGGTTTTGGGGTAAGGTTGGGGGCTTGCCTTGGCGGCGAAGCGGCCGGCAGAGAGATGTCCCGGTGGCGAGGTGAGTGGCTGCTAAACACCGATGGTGACTTGGCCGCAACCTAATGTCCTGCGAGACATTCATGCCACTCTCTGGGTACAATCTGTATATTCAGAAAGATGTCCCCACCAACCCGAAGCTTGACAGGGTTAGCAATACGGATGTATCTAGGTAGTTATAGAATGCTCAATTTTCTAGGGGGAAAATAATTTCCTGTTTGGCTCCGACAAAGATTTGTTACCTGAAAGAGCAATACATTTTTAGAGTGCTTTAAACAGGCTTTACAAGCTGAGGTTCAGTTGTCAGTGCACGGTGGAAAATCCGCCATGTATTACAATTACTAATATAGCCAGGTCCCCAAAGAGTCCTCCCGGTGGCGTCAGAGGCACGGCGCCGCCATCTTTATGTCCGCACGGGCGCGGAGGCTCGAGCATGCGCAGAGGCCAATATAGTGTTGATAAAGTCCCACGTCGGGACGAAACGCATCAGAGATGTTCTCTCTGTAATGTGCAGCATCGTGAAATAAAGCTGATTTTAATTTTTCCTGGCTGAGTTCCATTATGCAGTGACCGCCATCATCCTTTCTTCCACAGGTTAGTGGGTAAGTTCATAGGGAAGGCCCTTAGGTAGGGACCCTGCCCTTAGGTGAGTGTACGTCTTGCCAGTGACACAGCTGCAGTGCTGTGTGCTCTGACAAGAAGACAGTGTTGTGTGCAGTGCAGTTAGAGAAGTTGCTTTGGCTGTGTCAGGGAAAGGCCCCTCATAGGAAGAAGGGGGGTTGCTTTCTAGTTATACAGTGTGTGTAATATCACCAGTGCCAGTTGCACGTGGTGAACTGCCAGAGTCTGGGATCAGACAGAATCTACAGCAAGAGATATTCTGCATGCAGGGGCTAGGGTAGAGGTATACCCCCAGGGCCCAGTTAGTCCCCTGAGACACTAGAGGACTACTGTATGTGATAGGGACTGCCTTAAGACAGGGACTCCTTCACCATACTCAGAGAGGAAGAGACATGCTGCAGGAGATTGCCTGAATGCCCGTGCAGCCTGAGTGCAGAAAGAGTACCTTACTCCATAGCAGAGACTGTGGTCAAGGATCATTCCGGCTGGGGATCCCTCCCCTGTGGAGTCAGCGTGTGTATCCATTCCTGCAGAGAGCAGCGCAGTGCGGCGTGGGATCACTGTGCGGTGTTGCTGAGTTCCAAGGATTTGACTGATCAGGGAGGTAGTATATATTAAGTGCACCACCGGGCCCCAACACAGGGAAGCGCTATCCCTCACACTCTCTTTATTGTTGTGGACACTCAAGGGATAAGTGTCCAAGCACAGTATCAAAGGGACTGAGGGTGATGTGATGATGGACATGTGGGTGAGGGGATGGTCTGCACTCAGGGTGATGCAATGTTATTCATATTATGTAATGATGTTATGCAAAGAGAGTTTCATTGAAGTTACTGTATCGTTCATGCTCAGTAAATACTGTTTATTCACATTGTGTGTATTTACTGCATGGTTGTTCTGTTGAGGGCACACTCCCTCCACGTTGGGATCCCTCATCAGTGGAGGCGCTGCACCGAGGGTAAGTATATACCCCAGGTTCCCCGTGGCGGAAGCTCAGCCCTCCTGGTTGCCAAACAGGTACAGCACCACACTGATAAGTAGTCAGATACACCTACCCACCCCAATCTCACTTAGGGTGGGGAAAAGAGGGCTACACTTCTATCACTGCTATACCGTACAATTTGGCTGACTTAAGAGCTGCTGTTTCTAGGTGTCCCTGCCAGTTAATGCGTGCACATAATAAACCCTCCTCCTAAATACGTAAGTGACAGACTTTCACTCTTGGGAAGAAAATGATGGATTGTTTTACTGATTGCCCATCAGGTTTCACATACTGTACTGTACACTACATCCATCGTGACACAAGAACAAATGAGAACAGCAAAAGTTTGAAACGTTTTTTTAACTTTGTGCGGAAATCAGTGTTATAGAAAAATAAATAAACATAATAACATAGTATATTTGATTGAATTTGATGGGGCCTTTGTATTATTTCAATCTTTAGACTCATGAGGTGTTTTGTTGTGTTTATCGCAAAGAAGGCAAGAAAAACTCTCTACATAGCAGGTTGAGAAAAATCCATAAATATTTATTGCTGGTACAGCTGCTGAGTCAGAATGCTGCAATGGTCTTTCTAGCAGAAGAAGTGCAGAACTTGGACTGAATGTTTTATGTTAATGAATATCTACCGGAACTGGTAAAGAGGGATCAACCGGATTTATACCAATAAGAGAAGCCAAAGATAATACTAGGCGAATTATAAATATATTGAATCAGGTTAATAAAAAACAGACTCCAACTATGATACTGTCTATAGATGCAGAAAAGTCATTCGATAGAGTGCAATAGAATTTTATGGTTAAGATGTTGGAGCGTATAGGAATGGGTGATACAGTATGTTTAGACAGTATGTAAAGGCACTATATAGTAACCCATCGCCAAAGGTCGAGGTAAATGGACAGGTCTCAAACTCGTTTAAAATACTTAATGGTACGAGACAGGCGTGCATGCTGTACCCATTGATTTTCGCCCTAATAATGGAGCCGTTAGCAGAATCGATAAGGAATCATCCAGATATTACGGGAGTTAAAATATGTGAGAGAGAACATAACATCGCATTATATGCAGATGATATTCTTTTGATAATAACCAACCCACCGGTCTCGCTACCAAATATAATGGGTGGCCTGGGTAGATATAGTTTAGCATCTAATTTCAAAATCAACCTAACAAAAACAGAGGTTCTTAATATAAAACTTTCAGCAGAGTTGGCGGCCCAAGTAAAAGAAAATGTCCCTTTTTGAATGGAAGAATCTCAGAATGGGAATAATTGGGATTATTAAATACAGGGTTAACTTGTTTTTATTTTATTCTAATTTTTTGTTTTACGAATGTATGTATTTATCATTTCAACTTTCAGTGTGATAGTGTTCTAATATGTTTTTTGTTTTTGTGTCGTATTGTACTGTTTTGTAGTGTATTATACTGTGTTGTATGTTTACTGTTTAATTTAAAAAAATGGATTATAAATAAAGAATTTTTAAAAAAAATGTCCGGAATGCCTTAAATAGTCCACATATAAAGTCCAGAAATTTGTATGCTCGGGAGGATTAGCGCTTAATGGTACCGGTAGGGTGTCTACAACATGCAGCGTAAAATTGTATGCAAGGATAATGTGTGAGAGTGGTAACTCATAAGGGCTAATGCCGGTAACCTTTTGAAGCCCTCTCAGTGATCTGGCAATTCTATGATGTGCAGGATCCATTGATAGTAGATGTCCAAGAGGTGTCTGTGTGAAACGGAGCACAACCGCAGCTGGACGAAAAAAGATGATGAAAGGGTAATTCCCATACAAAGCATTTATTGAGCTCACATAGCTTACAGGTTTAAAAAGGCACCTACGCAGACAACTCTTCTTCCCTTACAGTACATATTTTATGTGTAAAGGGCATTGTAAGAGGTGTGCAGAGGTACATTTAATGGAGACCAATTAGGGTGAAATTAAATCCTGGTTTATTGCGCCTGTTCTTTAAAAAGGCAAAGCATACAAAAAGAAACAAAGGCCTACTCCACTTTGTAGAATAACTAAACCTTTACTCCAGCCCTTTCTAACTGGGTGGGCAGCTAAGCTGATGACCACCTCACATAATGTGTGTGTGTGTGTATATATATATACACACACACACACACACACACACACACACACACACACATACATGTAGAGGTATCAGTCTGTACATACTGTGCTATATGTATGCACACACAGCTGTCTCTCACACAAACTTATACTCCTTGTTTTTCCATCCCTATACACCAATAGGGACCACATAGTATCCACACACACTTTTAGTTATGTTACTAACTCTCACATTTCCACACCCACCCACACCATTTATTTCCGCTCCCACTCCACACACACCTTTTGTAAAGCACTGTATATACTGTGGACTCTCCATTCATGTTAATTCACACTGATACACATACACACTCTTTCATCACTTGCTTTCAGGAACCTTTTGACACCTCCAGCCATATAACACATCCACACCGGGGAAAGGACCAGCACAGATAACATTCCAATAGACACTGTTTATAGTATAGCTTTTGCTTGCTTCATTCATTGTAACATCGCCGGAAGAAGAGATCAGTGTATCTCGAAAGCTCACACAAATAAAAGCATTTCGTTAGCCACAGAACGGTATCATCTATTTATTTTTTGATTATTATATACATATATACATATATATATACACACACCCCATCCGGTAACCCCAGTGTTCTATTACATCCCTAAAATACACAAGGAAGCGAACAAGCAGGGAGACCCATAATATCGGTTTTGGGTCCTAACTTAAAACTTTAGCGAATACATTGACATGCTGTTACAGCCATACATCAAGACACTGCCGTCATTTCTGCAGGACACAACACAGGTCCTCCAGATTTTGGAGGGATTGGTGTGGGATGATAGCTACATTTTGGCTAAGTGTGACATCACATCCCATTACACATGTATTGACCATGTGCAGGGATGTGACGCCATACTTTGAGCTTACAAAACATGGGGACCTCTCGGAACCACAAATCGGGTTTATTGTCGAAGGAATAAGGTTCATTTTGGGACACAATTCCTTCTGGTTCAACGGCGATCATTTTTTAGAGTTAAAAGGCACAGCCATGGGACCAGATTTGCTCCGAGCTATGCCAACCTTTTGATGGGTTGGTGGGATGACCGTACCATATGGTCCCATAACATCTTCGGCGCAAATCTTGTGCTCTTGCGCAAGTATATTGACAATGTTTTCATCGTCTGGAAGAGCACAGAAGATGCCCTAAACGAGTTCTTTGGGTATATCAACACAAATTCTGTAAATTTGAAGTTTACCCACAATTACAGTAGGAATTCCATTGAGTGTTTGGATTTGGAAATTGGGGTTCAGGACGGAGCATTACATACTGCAACATATATTTTAAACCCGTTGGCTGCAACAATTTTTTGTTAGCAACGAGCGAGCACAAATATACAATGGCTAGATAATATTCCATATGGGGAGTTCCGGAGACTGAAAGGGAACTGCTCAAAAATTGAGGATTTTAGTGTTCAAGCATCCTCTCTTAGGGACAAGTTTGTAGAGAGAAAATGCACACAGTGGATAAGGCTCTACAAAGGGTCAATCAAACAGTTAGATCAGAAATGCTAATTTATAAAGAAAAAAATGAGCAACAAGGGTGAATAATTCTGATTCTTTTATTCCCTTTATTACTAAACACAGTAGCGAATCTAAGCAAATTGAAACAATTCAGAGAAGACACTGGCACATTTTGGAGGGGGATAATGTCCTGAACACCATTTTCAGATAGACCAAAAGTAATATATTCAAGAGCCAGAAACCTCAAAGATGGGGTCAAGGTAGGCAGCACAGGAGGATGGTCAAGGTCACAGGCTGGGTTTGACATCAGGAAAACTTCAGCATAGAGCTTCAGCGTAGGTGCTTCAGCGCAAAGTAAGGTCTCAGGAACAGAGCAGCTACCGCGCAGGGGATCCAGCGCATATGCTCCAGCACAGGAGGACCTGTGGAACAGGAGACAAGGAGACTGGAAGCTTCAGCGTAGGTGCTTCAGCACAAGAAGGCCAGACGGGCCATGCTGGGATGCTTGTGACAAGCACAGATACAGGGCAGGAAGTGTTGAAGGTCTCAGGAAGCAGATTATGCAGACAGGCCACAGAAACACTGAAGCTTTGGTGCTGGGGATCCAGCGCTTCAGCACAGGAGCAGGAAGGCCCAAGGTAGGCCAGGCAGAGATGTTTGTAGCAAGCACAGGTTACCAGGAAACAGTGATTCCAGAATTATGCTCAGCCACTTCCTGATGGAAGGGCTGAACCTAAATAGCACGGGCAGCCATTAGGGACAGCTGCAAAGCAGGCTGCATGAAGCAGACTGCAGTGTACAGTAAGTTCAGAACCAGGCGATTCCAATTGCCCAGGGAGGGCTTTGCCTGGAAGCTCTCTAGCCCTGTAAGGGTGTGTTAATGTATGAAAACGGCCTTGTGCTCCAGCCCAGCCTTGGGCTTACCGAACTATAGCCTCTGTTTCCATTTGTTTTGTAGTGAGACAGGCACTGCGGTTGTTGGAGTCTTGGCGCAACAGCACGGCTCGGGATATAGACCGGTGGCTTTTTACTCTAAGAAATTGCAGGAAATTGTGCAGGGGTTCCCGGCATGTCTGAGACAAGTAGCTGCATGCGCAATATTGGTAGAAGCAGTTCAACCACACGTTTTGTCACACGAGTTAGTGTTGCACACATCACATCAGGTTTAGCATGTACTTCAGAATCTCACAACACAACATATGACCGCGCAGCGCAGAAAAGGGTATGGGATTATCCTCATATCTACAGCCAACCTTAAGGTCAAGTACTACCCTCCACATATGGGCCCTGCTCAAACTCTTGGTGATATGCTCCTACACATGCCACAAACAGATGACACTGATACTAATGCCCACAATTGTCTTCAGAACATACATGACTGCACTTCTGTAAGGGTCAACTTGGGAAGTACGCCCCTTAAGGAGGGAGATGTATTATGTGTGGATGGATCATGCTCTAAACCAGCAGATGGAGTCTATCTAACAGGCTTTTCAGTGGTAAGACTCCCCGATGAGGTACTATGCTCAGGAGCATTACCTTTTGTATCAGCACAAGCGGCTGAATTAGTCGCACTCACACAAGCATGCAAGCTATCACAGGGTAAGCAAGTGACTATTTACACAGACTCAAGGTACGCCTTTGGGGTAGTACATGATTTTGGGGTAATCTGGAAAAATAGGGGATTCATCAGTGCTGATGGAAAAGGAATATCACACGCAGAATTGGTGAACCAACTACTTGAAGCTCTTATGCTCCCATACCTAGATTGCCATAGTCAAATGCAAGGGTCAAGTGGGAGGAGACTCAGATGAGGCAAGGGGCAATGAACTAGCAGATTTCAATGCTAAGGAAGCTGCTAAACAACAGAATATGTTCCATGAGTACAAGACGGATGTGATCTGTCAGTTGAACATAGTGATGACTTGCCCACCGCCCGATTACGATCTCCAAATACTCCAAGAGTTAGCTACACAGGAAGATCGAGAGTATTGGGAAGCACAGGGTCTAATAAAGGATGAGAGAGGTCTATGGGGAAAAGAGAAAATTATTGGAATCCCTAAATCAGCCTGCCCAATACTAATATCACATTTCCATGGGTTTGGCCATAAAGGTAGGAAAATAACAGAAGATCAAATCAGGGAATATTTTATGGTAAAAAATCTAGCAGAGGTCTTAGAAACACAATTGTCCCGATGTCTGATATGTATCCGAAATAATACACAGGGTACAAAACCGGCAAAACATGAACATCTACCGGCCCAATAGAACAGCTACAAGTAGACTACACACAAATGCCAACAGCAGCAGGAAAACTGAAATATCTGTTAGTAATTGTTGACCAGTTTAGCAAGTGGGTAGAGGCATTCCCCACCACTAATGAAAGTGCTAAGACTGTGGTCAAAATTTGGTGCAAGGACATTATACCCAGATGGGGTTGTCCATTGCAAATAAATAGTGACAGAAGAACGCATTTCACATCACAAGTGACACAAGGACTGGCAAAGGCACTTGCAATTGGAAGTTCCACATACCATACCACCCACAATCATCAGGACAGGTGGCAAGAACTAACCGCACAATTAAGGATAAACTGCGTAAAGGCACAAATGGCACGTTCACGAGATGGCCAGATGTCCTTCCCGCAGTTCTTGTGGAAATCCATATGACCCCGAATAGCACTACTAAATTGTCACCTTTTGAAGTGTTAATGGGGAGTCCGTTTCCAACTCCCTGGCCTCATGGTATGTATTGCCCTAAGGAAGTTGGAGACATAGATCAGGTTCAGGAAGATTATGTAACCAAACTTATTCAGAAATTGAACAGTATCTATGGTGACGTTTCTTCCTCTCTACCTTTACCAGCAGATAAGCCCACGCATCCATATCACCCCGGCGCCAGGGTGGTAGTGAAGAGGTTGATGAAAAAAGGAGGGTCGGCTGACTCCAACCAGAACCAATTACAGTGATAGCAGTGACCCGTACCGCGGTTCTCACAGAAGAATCACCAAGATGGATTCATGCGTCCCACATCAAATCTTTGAAGAGGTGACCAATCCTAGAGACTACAAGCAACAACTGCGATGCTGGAGATTGTTTATGATCTTGTGTTGTCTCCCTGTTTTTGTTTGGGGAATATATGTATTGAGTTCTATGAGTTTTGGGAGAATTAGAAATAATACCCTAGAAGACAGAAGTCATGCAAGGGAGGGAACACATTTAAATAGGAGTGGCATACTGCAAAATTTTAGTATTCTCTCTGTGTTTAATAGCCAGAGGAAACGAGAACTATCAGTGTCACACTGGGATACAGAAAATACCTATTTGAAAACTTCTGTTTTAATGTACAAATTCTCCAATCACAACAAGTCTTGCTGGATCTGTAACCAGGGTCTCACTAGTATAGAAAGAGGATATCCATGGTTAGCATATGTGTTAAATACAACCGATAATATAGGAGAAATTGTGTACAATCTCACCTCCAACGACCAGCGGAAACCTACAGCTGAACCACTAAAGGTCCATTTGACTAAAGCAGCAAAGGAAGGGAAAATGTGTATACATAATTTGAGGAACAAAAGTGAAACATCTGAATGCCCAGAGGATGGTATACAGTATCTCTGGTGTACAATATCCAGGACCCTGTGAGGGACGGATTTTCTACTATGTTACAGATATATTAGAATTGCACCAGATTTTGCCAGGAAGAAATGATATATTTTGCCAGTAACAATTCCTGTCGGTTTAAAAGAAGGGAACCCGTTTTAAAATGGTTAGAAAAACAAAATGCCACCTTACAAAGGTTATTCAAAATTAACCCCACCCAGGGAGAAGAGTGTCTTTGTTCCCCGAATGGGACAAATGCGGTTAATTCATTGTCTACTTGTTTAATCCCGACAAATCTGATTGTCACTAGTAAGAACGAGACCCTGTTTGACCCGAATACTGTTGCACTTCCCCAAGGTCTGTATTGGATTTGTAAATATTGGGCAGTTAAATCTATCCTGTTGTCCTATACTAAACCCTGTTATCTGGAAATCATTTACCCACAGTTCTCTCTCCACACGGAACTCCCTAAAGGCCGAATACGGCGAGATGTAGTCAAGCGAAGCCGCAGGGGTATAGAACCAGACAATAGGTATATCTCTGCCAGGACCAATATGAAGGATATCGTAGGACTGAGTTTATTCCCTTCAGCAGGTGTGGGATTTGCCCTAATCAAAATAAACTATTTAGTCACGGATATCGATTCCGCCTTTAATGTTGCACACAATGCAATATAAAGACTTTCTAATGAACAAGAACAGATTAGACTGACTGTATTGCAAAATCGAATGGCTCTAGATTATTTCCTTGCCTCTTCAGGAGGGGTATTCAAACTGGTGGGTGATTAATGCTGTGTTTTTATCACTGACCAGTCAGGAGCAATTCACCACGATTTGGAGGCTTTGGAAGAAGTACAGACGAGGATGTGAGAGACAAAACCACTCACAGATTTTGACTGGACTTTTGGTCTGGGCGGGTGGTTAGGAGAATTAGGAAGGAAAATATTAATGGGAATTATTATTGTAGTAGTTATTTTGGTTATTATCTATGCTATTGCTATGATGTGCAAATTTATGTGTGCTAGGATTTTTAGAGAAACACCGGTGGCTACCTCAAATTTATTAACTATGTTCTCCTCCTATTTTGTGAAACAGCCGATGGCTTCATCAGTTGTTATGTACAATGAAATTTTCCAACTATATGAAGAATAATGCAATGTTGTCATATTATGACAAAAGAAGGGAATTGTAATGTATATTTTGATAGGGGTCCTATATCCTATATGGTTAGATATCCTGTTTGACCAGAATCCTAAAATATTCAAACTGTCCCATCAGTAACGTACAATAGCCACGGCAACTGAGGGTTAGCTGAGAGAAAATGGCTTTGTTAAGGATAACTATAGCAATGACAGTTGTGGGGGATTTGACAGGAAAGGGCATTGTTTAGGATAACTGGCTTTCGTTAAGTGTACATGGCACCTCGGCAACCTGGATGAATTGTAAATATGTGACAACACCCCGAAAGGGCTATAAGAACTGATGTATATGCCTATTAAATCAGACCAGTGAGTGAGAACGATAACTTGTGTCTCCGAATTATTCACTTGTCTCCGGACGTCTGCAGCTATTCCTGTCCAGCACATTTAACCTAAATGGGTCCTCCCTGAGGCAGCCTTGAGTCCACAGGGGTAGACCTGCTACCGTACGGCGGAAAGCAGACCACATTTTCAGGGTGAGTTCAAGCCAAAGCCAGGACCGGAACCCTTACAGGAGCATATCCGGTTGTATCGTATGGCTTGACTAGATGGTTGCATGCTAAGTGTGTGTCGGGTGGAAGCTGTTGTCCCTCAAGGAATCTGGAGTACAAAATCAGAGGAAGGTTCACCTGTTCCTCCAGCAATGTTGTATACCTCATCATGTGCATACAGCCTTGAGATCGGATTTCATAAACCGTGGATATAACTACAGAATTGTAGACCAACAAAGCCACCAGAATACCAAGAAGTGATCTGCTTGAATACAGACAGAAAGAGACAAGCGACAGGATACCTTTGGTGGTCACATATAACCCACACCTTGAAGCCCTACGCAAGATCGCCAGGGAACTACACCCCATTCTCCAGGAAGATACAAGACTGCAACAGGTCTTCCCTGAAACAACCTTTATTATCATACAGACAACCTCATAATCTCAAGAAAATGATGGTGAGGAGTAAAGTATTCAACAGTACAACTGAATACGGGACAGGACCATGCCAGGATGCAAGATGAAAAACCTGTGCAATGCTCCACACAGCGGGCACAATACAAATACCATGCAGGAAACTGGAATACAAAATCGGGAAGGTTCACCTGTTCCTCCAGCAATGTCGTGTACCTCATCATGTGCATGAATTGCCCAGGAGGCTGCTACTACATAGGTGAAACGGGACAGGGGCTAAACAAGAGAATGAATCTGCATCGCCTCATCATCACACGCGGAACAAGAGACAGTCTTGTCAGCGAACATTTCTCTGACTCAGGCCATAAGATGAACGATCTGAAGGTGGCCATACTCAAAGGTAATCTTAGAACACAGAAAGAGAGACGGTTCATGAGTACAAATTTATGCAACTGTTCGGGACACTTAGCGGTGGCCTAAACTGAGACCGCAGTTTCATGAGTCACTACTGACACGAGAACTCTCTTCCCATGAGTGCTAAAGGCCATGTCTATGCATACTGCACTATATGAATGCACACACAGCTGTCTCTTACACATACAAATACACAATATAATTCCATCCCTATATACCAATAGGAACCACATAGTATCCACACACTTATAGTATTGCAACACCCTCTTACATTTCTACTCCTACCCACATCATTAGTATACACTCCCACTCCACACACATATTTTGTAAAGTGCTGTATACACTGTGGGTGCTTTATAAATTAATATTTACATACATACATACTCTTAAATCACTAACATTCAGGGACCATTTAACACCCCAAGTCATAAATCACATATATCACAGGGGGGAGGGATAGGTTTCAGTCAGATAACATTCCAAGGTGCACTGTTTTTAAGTTAAACCTTTCTTGCTTTATCCATTGTAACACTGCCGGAAGAAGAGATCAATGTATCTCGAAAGCTCGCACAAATAAAAGCATGTTGTTAGCCACAGAACGGTATCAACTATTCGTTTTGGATTATTAAGCTCGACTAACATGGTACAGATACCTCTACATCTATTTATGTATGTATGTATTATGTATGTAACAGTGTTTCCACCACCCTGTGGGAGATTCTGCCATTACTGGGCGTGTGGTGCATGATACCTGCTGGTAACAGGAGGGCTGAGTCGTCCGCTGATGGTTGTGGGGACACAGGACTAGGCTTCTGGGGTTCATACCCTACATATCTTTTGCAGTGCAGCGCTTTCATCTGCCATAGGCTCCAGGGAACTAAAGATGAGCTCCCACGGTAGATCCGAAAACCTCTCCCCCCAGTAAGATCACACAAGGGCCGGAGGTAATAGCAGGTTTATTGTCTGTACACCAACAGCAGTACACGGCAATCTTCTGCCCAATGCAGACCCTCTCTCAGCTACCCACTGAAGGATGGTCCCTGGACCTTCACTACAGGTTAAGGACCCCCGTAGCAGTCCCAGCTCTTCCCTACCCCTCTAGCAGAGGCAGATGTATGTCCACACTCACTCTCTCCTGAAGGGAAGAAGACCAGAGAAGGCCCAATAGTCAGGCTCTTGGCTGTGTGACATGTCTCTCAAGGGGGTAGAGGCACTGTTAAATTTGGGGCAGAACCGCCCTTAAGTACAGCTAGGATTCCCTAGCCAACTCCAATCTGGGTTTCGTCCCAAACACTCCACCGTAACTACCCTGCTAAAAGTTTGCAATGAAATCCAGTGTGGAATGGAACGGGGACAACTCACTGGGGCAGTATTCCTAGATTTTGCAAAGGCTTTTGACACAGTTGATCATGCTATCCTGCTCAACAAACTCCAGAGCTCTGGAATAGGGAAGCTTGCTTTAAACTGGTTTCAGTCCTACCTATCAGGAAGATCCCAACATGTGTCCATCTCAGGCTCTAACTCCAACCCCCTGGATATCACCTGTGGTGTCCCGCAAGGCTCTGTTCTGGGACCCCTACTCTTCTCAGTGTTCATTAATGGTCTTCCCACAGCTTGTAAGGAAGCCTCAATACACATGTATGCAGACGACACAATCCTATATGCACACAGCCGTAGCCTCTCTGACCTTCAACACATACTTCAGTCTGACTTTTTGAGACTCGAAAACTGGATTTCCCAAAACAAACTGTTTTTAAACACTGACAAGACTGTAACAATGGTATTCGGGACCAAGACTAAATTTTTAAAGCTTCCAGTGACTGAGCTCCTGATTAGAACCAACGCTAACACCACCCTAAACCCTGTCCCTAGTTTTAAATACCTGGGCTTATGGTTTGACTCCCACTTAACATTTGGGATGCACATTGATATCCTGACAACCAAGACCTATGCCAAACTAGGGGCACTTTACAGGAACAAATCCTCCCTAAGTCTCCTGGTCAGAAAGCGTATCGCACAGCAGATGCTAATGCCAATTATTGACTATGGAGACATAGTATACGCTCGGCACCTCAAACCCACCTTAGCAAACTTGACACCCTCTACAATTCAATTTGTCGTTTTGTTCTCCAATGCAACTACAACACACATCACTGTGATATGCTCAAAGAACTAGATTGGTCATCACTAGAGTCTAGGCGCAAAGTTCACCTTTCCTGTCTTGCCCTTAAATTCTTCATGGGCAAGCTACCCAGCTATCTGAACAAGCTCCTCACCCCTACCACATGCAGCACCTATCACCTGAGATCAGAATCCAAAAGACTGTTCATGGTCCCAAGGCTCAACAAAGTATCCGGACGTTCCTCCTTCTCCTACCGTGCACCCCAAAACTGGAACAACCTACCAGAGACTCTCACATCCACCACCAGTTTAAGTTCTTTCAAATCTAAGGCTGTCTCACATTTTAATCTGGTCTGTAACTGTTTCATACGCCCATAATATATATTTTCTTTAACTGTGCACGCAATGTCTTGTATATAATGTATACCCTGTTCATTTATGTAACTGTATTTGTAACCATGTATTATTTGTTTTACTCTGTGCCCATGACATACTTGAAAACGAGAGGTAACTCTCAATGTATTACTTCCTGGTAAAATATTTTATAAATAAATAATAATAAATAAATAGGAAGAGGGCATCAGGTCTGTCCCATGATTGACACACATTCCCAGCTAGCTCAAATTCCCACACCCATAACATCTTGAATATATATTTATGTCAAAAAGAGTGTTACTGGGTGTGGCAAATGTATACAACAAAAGACAGGGGTGCCCAATGCTACATCCAATTGACAAAACATATAAAGTAATAAGTCCAGTAGCACTCTTTTTGACATAAATATATATTCAT
This sequence comes from Ascaphus truei, assembly GCF_040206685.1. Classification (NCBI taxonomy): domain Eukaryota; kingdom Metazoa; phylum Chordata; class Amphibia; order Anura; family Ascaphidae; genus Ascaphus; species Ascaphus truei. Next base: position 49,196,436 of record NC_134490.1, on the reverse strand, counting down.
GATGTGGTAGGTGCGGGAGTTTGAGCTAGCTGGGAATGTGTGTTAATCAATTTCTGACTGGTAGCAGTTGTATGGAGGAAGGTGGCACCTCCCCCCAGAGCTCACTCCTCCTCACCTTTTTAACTTGGGAGGTCTTTTCACTTTGCTACAAAGAACAGGATCTACTATGGTTCTTTCCCCTCATACAGAGGTAAAGGGAAGGGTTCACAGTGTAGTGTTAGGACCTGCATTAATTTTGGTTATACCTTGACGTGGTATGCAGGCTTATGACGTTTTGGCCAAAGGGTTTATCTAAATAACCAAGTTAATATTATGATTATTAACATATTTTACTTTATACTCATTACTTTATATGTTTTGTCAATTGGTGTAGTATTGGGCACCCCTGTCTTTTGCTGTCCCATGATTGGACATGCTCAGTTCGGATGTCACCGCCTCCCCATCACTCAAGCACAGCACCAGTGAGTGGGGAAAACCCATATTTACTGGCAGCCTGATTTTACCAGGGCTTACTGCAAGGAGTTGGTCAGGTTACAGTAGTAGCCATAGATGGCATGGCTATATATAGATATCGATTATCGATCAGCCCAACAAGAAAGTCTCTTATCTGTTTCTGTTGTTGTAGGGTTTTGCAGTCCAACCGCTCCCAGGAATAACAGTCTGGTTTTTCCTCTGTCAGCATAGTTGTATGCTCAGGAAAAACCTATGGTCAGTCCTCCTCCTTATGTCAGCCCACATGTGAGCAAAGGAATCTCTTTCCTGTGTCTCTCACATGAGGCTTTTTAATGAGCTCTCATTAGTCCAGGGGGTGACTAGTTAATTGAGTGGATGCAATTAACTAGCTCTCTGCTGGATTCTGCGTTCTGAGGCTGCTTTATTTAAACAGGGATATGTCCCTGTTACAGGCATATATACTGATATAAGGTCAATTTATACTACATTTATTTATAAATGATGCATTTATTTTTGTATCATAATTGGAAAATATAAACATAAATTATGGGGACAATTTTAAACTTCTGAAAAAATCTCACAGTGGATGACATTAAAGGGAAGACCTTGTATAGTTTATATCTATTTATATCGTTTTCTTTGGAAAGACTGTACTGGTTCTTTAATGATTAAGATCAGTTGTACAAAGGGATTCCACCATGAAACACAATAGAATACTTATACATGATTTTATAGAGCTAAGAAACCAAACAAAATAGTAATTTCTTGTGGATCAGCCCACTACAATCTATTTAACTGAGTATTTATTTGGCAATTATGACTGTCAAAAGCTAAGCTGACTGAACTACAGTAATTAGTGGCTAATTGGAGAGGACAGAGAAATTTAAGCCATCATGAAATATTAATGTTATGTCAGTGCTGTAAATCAATGGCCACACTTATTTATTCCTATCATGGGAAACAAATTAGTCATAAAGCCTTGCAAACTGACATAAAATTCAACGGTGTCACCATGGTCTAGTCATGTTTTGCATCCCCAATGCTGGTCTGCTTCCACTGGCGTTTTGTTTTCGGTTCTAAACACCTTATTTATTTATTTTTATTTTGCCAGAACTCGATTTGGATTTGTAAATATGGAAAAAAAAGAAAGAAAGAAAGCAGGAAAACGTTTAAAAATTTGTGGGTGCATTTGTTTTGTTATTCAAACTTTTGTGCACAAGTACGCAAGTTCTCTGCGCAGACACAAAAATATATACAGTTTACTATAAAACAAAAGAAAAATTAATTGGAAGATACGCCTTTGGCTACAGCCCCAGTGGTCACTGCTGCACGCGCGCCTGGTGGCACGTGCACAGGTGAAAGCCACGATCGGCGGTCTATTGTGGAGCAGTGGGATGTGCAGGGGGGTTGGGGAGAGGGTGGGGTGCAGGGGGGTTGGGGGGAGGGTTGGGGGGAGGGTGGGGGGCAGGGCCATGATGGGGGGGCAAGATGATCTACAATACCTGCATTCCTATTGGTCCACACGATCTGCTCTGCCATCTGGCTGCCCGCACACCACGTGATCGCGTTGCGGCAATGACAGACAAAATTCTTGTCTTCCCCGCCATTGTATGCATCATCGCGCTTTGCACGCCCACACACGGCGACTGGGACCTGCCCCATAGAGAGCTGTGCTGTGGTGTGTGGGGCGACTCAGTGGCCACTGGGGACCTGGCCTTACTCTGGTTGTGGCTCAGAATATGCTTGTGTAACACCCTTTCCCTATCCGTATGGGAAATAGTGGTAAATACGGTACTGGTGTGCCTGTTTGACTTACAGGAGGCCTGAACCTCCGCTCATGGGGAGCCTGGGGTGACTGTGAGTTCTCTCTCTTTCTGGTGCAGCACCTCCACCTATGAGGATCCCGGATAGTGGAATGGCTCCTCATAGGAGCACGTATACATTTATTGTATACCCCAATAATACAACACAAGAGGATTATATAATAACTCTTTTACTTCTGTGGTCCCACAGTAGGCCCCAAATATTACCCACAATACACAACAACAACAACAGTAGAACGCCTTGCGGTAGGTAACTCCAATGATACCTAGGGTGCTTGGGCACCTATACCCTGGTGTCCAGCAAACAACCCTTCCTAATGTGTATATGAGGGAAGCGCTACCCTCCCCCTTGCGTTGGTGCACAGGTACCTTCCTTGTTGCGGCCTAAACAGGGAGTACTCCAGACAAGCTGCGGTCAGTGATGGGGTCCCACGGAACTGGGTCTCCGACAGCAGCCCCTCATACCTCACACCCTGATGCTGCACGAGGCTGCTGATGATAAATTCCTCTGCTGCTTGGTTCCTGCTCCACTGCGATCCCTCACTACTGATGTAGATCCCTAATGATATGGCCGGCCCTGTTCACTTTACTACAGCGAGTGGACTGCCTGCTCCTCAGTGACTACCTCACTCCTGCAGGCTCCTGATCGACTCCCCACTCTCAATTGTCAACTGTCCTCGGAAAAAAATACTGCTTAGCCAGGACATCCTCTCTCTGTGTGTCTATCCTGTTTGGTTGTACTGACATGGCCACCGCACCATCTGTATATAGTAGGAGTCCCATAGTCCGATCGGAGTGTACCAAGATGGCTGACGCAACTGCACTGTTTCTCACAACCACTGAGCTGATCTCCCCCTGGAGGTAAGAAGGGGGATCCCAGTGACACTCTCCGACGGAGTCCCGAGCATATGATGGATACTGTGCTCTGCAGATGAGCCAGCCAACCAGCATCAATGACTGTCACATAGAAGGTCCCCTAGAAACCCTACGCGTTTCGTGATAGGCTCACTTCCTCAGGGGCATTGATGCTGGTTGACTGGCGAATCTGCGGAGCACAGTATCCTTCATAGTCTATCACTGTCTGTGTGGCATCTGGAAGAAGGGACGCTCCCTCGTGTGCGCATGCACGCTAGACACACATGTTGGACTGCGGCTCGGGACTCCATCGGATTCAGGCGGCGGTTCTTCTTTTCCCCCCCTCTGAGCGGGGGATGTCGCGGTGCTGGTAACTGAGTGGCGGGGCCTGCGACGGCAGTCCTTATTGTTCAGGAAAGGATTTTCTCCACCAGACGTTGCCACCCATCTGATTGGTTTGGACCATCTTTACAGTGCCCGTTTGAAATCTGCTTCATGTGAGTAGGTTTCTAATTTTGCCCAACCGGACCAGTCACCTTCAGTCACATATCCCTTGTGTATGCTATATTTTGTTTTATTATTTATGCAGTATTTTTAATTAAATCGGTTTATATTGAGCTGATCATCAGGCGTTTATTTTTGGTGTTGTGATTGTTTTATGTTAATGTTTAGTATTGTCTGTCAGGTATTGTGAGTTTAGTTTTTAGTGTTTTGCAGTTGTCTATCATCAACAGTCTATATGAGATGGTTCAGATACCGTACTTTTACCATACCCTCCGAATCCTTGATACGGTAGACAGGGAGGCCAGGCATCTGTGATTCCACTTCAAAGGGGGCATCTCTCCATCGGTAAGCCAACAGTTTTCCCTGGTACTCCCAGATTTTGTGTTTTCCCGGTACTCCCTCTTGTGTTCAGGGGTCAATCCCCTGTTTCCAGCCAAGTATTATACCATTTGTGTATTTTTTACTGTCTTTCATATTGAGACTTACCCTATGCATTCTGGCGCTGACCATAACCTCAGAATTCATGCTGCTTTATGAAGATTATGGGATGATCTTCTTCTGGTCAAGCTGCAATATCATCTAACGGGCCAGTATTAATTTTTTATTGTATTATATTGTCTGGTCAAACAATTTGTATGTTTGAATCTACTACTGTATAATTTTTTGGTGGTTCTAGTGTACACCTGCATTCAGGGAGCGCCCCAGTTCATTTGTACTATTGGAGAAGGAGTGGCTGAGTGGGGGAGCGGGTGGAGGAGTAGGTAGGGGAGTGGTAGGGTGACGAAATGTGTCTAAGCAAATTGCCGACTGCACATGCGCGAACGGCGTTTGCCGGTCGCTCATGTGCATGCGCGATCTGAGCTTGCCGGCGCGCATGTGCAAGAGCAGCCGGCAAGTGCCGATCATGCATGCACAGTTGGCAAGTGCCGATCGTGCATGCTCATCAGCAGCTGGGAAGTGCCGATCGTGCATGCGAGGTCACCAAGCACTCTTTGCGCAAGCGCAGTCGGTGCTCACTAGTGGGACAGAATGCCGGGACAGAGCCTGGAAAAGTTGGGAAAGAGCCCCAAAAAACGGGACTGTCCCAGCTAAACCGAGATGTCTGGCCACCCTAGGGAGTGGCTCAGTGGGGGGGTGGGGGGGGAGCGGATTAGTGAGTAAAGACTCTGACTGAAAACAATGTCACTAAACTTGAAGCAGGGGAGCCTGGTTTAAATCCTGATGCTCCGTGTGACCTTGGGCATGTCGTTTTATCTCCCTGTGCCTCAGGCACGAAAAACATAGATTGTAAACTCATCTGGGCAGTGCCTGTAATGTATGTACACCGTGCACTATAGTGTCATTGTGAAGTGGTTTGAGTGGGAGAAAAGCGCTATATGAAATAAAGTTTTATTATTGTTAACTTTTAAGGTTAACTATGACACAAAGTCAACAATATGTCCTGGATTACTTTTGTCTAAGTAGAAATGCACAGTTAAACTCACTTTTGAATTTCTTCTTTACCTTGAACATGAAGTGCTGTTTAAAGGCTGCCAGGTATCGTATAGACATGTTTATTCTAGCAGAGAAATCATCATATACAGTATGTCAATGGCATGTGTTTTATTTGAAGTACTTAGAAAAGCTGAAACTCTCAAGGCCTCATCCAGTAACTCGGTAAATGAGACTTCTTAGCATTCGGGATGTGTGGTCTGGTATTTTTGTCCTTGAGGAAGCTAATCGTGGCATTTCAGCCTGGAAGAATATGTTGTACAGGTAGGAAATTACATTCATCAATATAACAGCTAACACAAGCCATTAATTAAACCAAACTGGAGCCAACAGTTTCGTATACCTGTAATACAGTAGCTGTGTGTGATTGTGAGGAAAGAGGATGGATTGAAGCTAAAACTGCTTTGAGTACACAAGCTGATATGCTTAGGAGTAAGTGGGAGAATTCATGAAAAACCTCCTCCGCTTCCCTAACTCCTACACATCTCTATTATGACACAGAATCAAGTCTTGCACATGCTTTCCCCTACTTCAAAATAGTTATCATCTTTAGCTTTTATTTGTATGTCTCCAACATATTCAGCAGCGCAGTACAATGTGGGAGAAAGGACAATAACATTGTATGACAAAAGCGTACATATACGTTAAGACAAACTAAGACATTAGGAAGGAGATCCCTGACCCAAGGAGCTTACAATCTAGAAGGAAATATAAAAATAATGGAGTGTTTTAATTCTCAACCTTTGAGCTAATTTGATAAAATGCTGAAATTGAATGAAACTTTCACAATGGTGAGAAAAAAAAAATGTCTAGATTGGTTTACTTTTAAATTCTGGACTTGTAAATATCATGTTGCAAATGCTGCATGAAATATTCGGATATAGAGTAAATGCCCCACCTTGGGCACGAGGACAGTGAGCTTTAGCGCTGACAACTCTTAGACTGAGATTATACCAGGTGCTGCAAGGCAGCAGCGCTATTCTCTGATGTCACCCAGTGCTGCCACCGAGCAGCATCTTGATTATACCAGGGAGGGAGAGCAGAGGAGTCTTGGAGGCATGGCGGAGGCGTGGCCATGAGTGGTTCGCCCTCATTGGCTAAACCGATCTTCCCCAGCCGTCCGCCTTGCAGTACGGCGCACCACGACCTTCACTTGCTGTATAAGCAGTTTGATTGGATCTAAGGTAATTGTGTTGGCGGCACTGCTACATGCGACGCCGCACGTGTTTTTGGGTATAATCACGGCCTCGGGCAGATGCTCAGGGCAAATAAATAGTTAACGGGTATCCACAAAGCTAATTGTATGCAACAAGAATGCCCATTAGTGATCTAATTGGAATAGGCTTAACGCCACGTGGAGTTAGCACTGTTTTGCGTTAATATCACTTGTATTATGCCTGTCTTACCTGAAGGTCATGTTAGCTTCATCCAGACCCTGAAATATGGGTTTGGAGTGAGAAAGAGAGGTAGTGAAGTCCCAAGCACAATATATATCCCCTCAAACCTCTCTCCAAATAACATATAGGAAGTCCTGACCATATTTGTAAAGGGTAGAATGACCTTTATCCCAAGGGGCAATTTAGTGATGCGGGTGGAGTACGAGGAGGGAGGGCTAGGTTACTTAAGGGGCGTCAGCCTTGTGATCTGCCTCTCTCCATCTGACCACCTCCTCAAAGTTTCCCACCCACCTCCTTTTGGGTTTCAGGTTTATGGTTGAAGTTTGTTTATTATTATGAAGATATAACCTGTTATAATTTAAACAAAAAAAAAGAGAAGAAAAAATAAAGATAAAACACAGATAAGGGTATGATAAAGGTTTGGTGGTGTTGTAAAAACTGGAGGTTTCTGGACGGGTCAGTTCTGCCCAGGTGGTAAAATGTGGAGGTATGTGATGGGTCCAATAGGAGGAGGTGCTCTTTGGTCAGGGCCAAGTGCGGCTGGCCTATGAGTGTACTAAGAGTGTACTTCTTAGAGCGACCCCAGGTATTACGATCCATGAGTGCCCACTGGGTCATGTAGTGATGGTAGGCATAGTCATGGTTCAGCTGGTTGGGGCTACTTTCTGACCTTGTCTCAGGAAACAACTAGGGGTCATTGCTGCTTTTATACTCAGGACACATGAGTCCCCGTCTCCTGGTTTGGATTGTAGCTATTTTCAAGCATATGATCACTGGGCTGACTCACCAGCAGCATTTTAAATAACATTAGTGTTGATTGCTGAGTGTATGTTGTGATATTAGAATTCTTTTTGAGTAGTTGTGTATCTTATGAGTGACATCTCACTAATTGGGCATTCCACTGGCTTTGACGCACACAAGATATCAATGTTTTTACCCAGCTGAAAATATATATATTAAAATAATAATAATAATAATAATAAGTTAATAGGTAAAGTTTAAACCTAGGGCAACAGAGGCACTAATATAGCCAATTGGCAATAAACTTTTATTAGTTCCTTCTTTCCAACATGACACTTCTTTAATGCCTCCAATTAGCAGCCGAGCTGTACTGTCGGAAGAACAACCAATTTAAGAAGAATGTATTACTTTCCTGACTTTTTATCTTTTGCGCTAATCCGTGTGCCCTGTCCTCCATCTCTCTTTGTATACCGTGGATTGCATGCATCCTTTTGTTCATGGATGGGAGTACGGTAACTGTATCATCTCTTATTACTTTATTTGGTGTGCAGCACTTATCCTCTTTCGCATTATTATATTTATAAACCTTAATTTTCTCTTGTATTTACTCACCCCCAGCCCAGCCCCGCTTTAAAAAAAAAGAAATTTGTGGATTGTAATGCAATGAGACAAGGGGCAAGGCATGAGAGGGTACTTATCTGTAAACAGCATTAGGAATGGCAGACCTCACTTATAGAGCCTGCACGCAAAAATAAAAAAAGTCTTGGCAGCTAGTGACTGGCCAATCAGGTAGGGGATTTTTTTTCTCCGGCGCGAGCAGGGGAATTGGAAAAGAACCGCATACGCTGCAGGAGCGGCTATGACGGGTCGCCAGCGGCCCAAATACGATCGCCAGTGGCGACCGGACAATCAGATTTGCTGAGGTGTGTGTGTGTGGTTATGGTGGGTAAAAAAAGTGACAAAAACCCTCCACAACAAAGCATATAGCAAATGGATATATTACTGTATGCTCATTTACATGTCTTAGGTCTGCAACCCCGCCTTTCACCATTATCACCCCGCACACAGCACTTCCACTGCAGCAAGGGATTCTGGGAAATGACAAGCAAAAAGCTGTGACCATGCAGCAAGCTTAAGCCTATAGGGGAACCATGTTGAATGGTTTTGAAGCAAAAAGTGGCACTGTGTGCTCATTTGCATGTCATTTCCCAGAATCCCTTGCTGCAGTGGAAGTGCTGTGTGCGGGGTGATAATGGTGAAAGGCAGGGTTGCAGACATGTCTAAGGGCTCTATGCAGTAAGCGTTGATAAGGGTTTTTTCGCCATTTTACTGCCAAAATTGGGTTTGAGATTCAGTAAGCGCCGATAAGTGCTTGATTTCGGCAGGTTTCGTATCCGATAATTTTGTTATGGGCAGTCTGCTGCCGATAAGCCTGTTTTCGGCACTTATCGCCACTTTTTTAATTCGGCTGTATTCAAGTAGCAAATTCAGCTTATCGGGGCTGATCGGCTCTAAGAAATTGAGACTTTATGGCCAATTTCTCCCGCCAACTAAAGTTGGCAAGTTGGAGGGGAGAACGATTGCTAAGGCTGCCGGAACGGCACTTAGAAAAAAAAACTCATCTGTACATCAATGGAGTCAATGGAGCGGGGACATATAACATTATAGTACTGTTTACGTTCCATTGCTCACAATACAAATGTGATTAGCATTACAGTGTGGGGGGCATTCACTGCATTGTGTCACACCTGACGTGTATTATTTGATTAACATTGTACTTTTATATGTTTTCATCATTTGCGTGTCACATTACTCATCATGTGATGATGTGTCAAGGGAAAATCCTATACTCAACTCTTAAAGGAGAACCTCACATCATTTGACACATTTTACTGAACTAAGCGACAATTCTTTATATGATGTTACACATGTCACACATCTAACACATCCACCATATATTCATGTTGCTTTACATTACACAATGCTTGTAATGTGTAACGCATCTTTAAACGTTCATGTACATCTTTCTTCTCATGTTTACATGTACTTTGGGTCCTCCCTTTTTTCATGACGTCCGTTATTGGACAGTCAATCACATTGCATGTTTACGCATTACAAGCACTTCAACCTAACTTATACACACATCTACACTAGTTAATCATTGTTACACCTTTCAAACGGATTCAATAGCAACTATCCTCATTACATAAATGTATGCATATGTACACGAGAATTCATTGTTGTGAACATGTGACAATAACATGGCTAATTAGACATGTCCCAGCAAACTTTTTCGACGTCAATCTCAGGCTTTTTGTCTAATTACATGACTGAGTGTTGCGTTCAGAAGTGTTACATGCATTGCACATTACACTAATAATTTTCAATGAATGCTTGTACAAAGCTTCACGTTACATCATTGTCAAATATCATCATTCCCTGCTGAATACACAGAACAAATACTTCTTATATCAAATGGAGACAGCTTGGGAGCCAAGTACTTTAATATGTTAATGTACACCTTGCATTTTACTATGTCACCTGACATCATCACATACCTATTTAAAGGACGCCCATTACCTGCTCATTCACAGCTACTCATTTCAAAATGTTGCGATTGTTTAGGAGACGTCGGAACATTCTTTTGCATGAGTGGCTTGCAGATGAAGAGAATGACATAGGGCAAGGGAGGGACAGAGCCAGGGACAGTGACAGGGACAGGCACACAGATACGACAGGGACAGGGAGAGGGACAGGGCGAGGGACAGGTAGAGGGATAGGAGATCAGAGGAGAAGACAGAGGAGACAAGTTGTGCCTCGTCCGCGTGTGTACAGGGAGAGAACCCTGTTAGATGGGATGAGTGAGGAGGAGATAGTAAGTCGCTATCGTTTGAGTTCAGCAGCAATCTTATCTCTTTATGAAGAGATAAGGGGAGATTTAGATTTTTTCACAGCCAGAGGTCGTGCAGTCCCTGGGCTTGTTAAAATGCTGTGCTCATTACATTATCTTGCTTCCGCGTCATTCCAGACAACAGTGGGCATAGTGGGCGGGGTCTCGCAATCTACATTCTCGCGGGCCTTTACCCAGTTTCTCTATGCACTCAATAGACGCGCTAGGAATTATATTCATTTTCCTACAGAGGCGACAGAGTGGCTGGAAGTCAGGAATGGCTTTTATCACATAGCAGGGATACCATGTGTGCTGGGTGCAATCGATTGCACCCATGTTGCTTTGATTGCACCTAGTCAGAGTGAGCATGTTTACCGCAACCGTAAGCACTACCATTCACTGAATGTCCAGGTGGTATGTGATGCCACGATGAGGATAATGCATGTGGTACCCAAATTCCCTGGTTCCAGTCACGATTCCTCTATCCTGAGGAACTCTTCAGTCTTCCATGCTTTCGAAGAAGGACATTTTGGACATGGTTGGCTGCTGGGTGAGTACATATTTGGATGTTGTAACACAAAACACATTTTTGTTTAGGAATGATTTCATTGTAGAATCTTATCACTAATGTAAGCTTATATGAGTGCTCCATTGATTATAGGTGACTCAGGATACGGAATTAGGCCGTGGCTCTTGACTCCGGTGCTAAACCCTCAAACTGAAGCAGAGGAGAGATACAATGCAGCCCATATATCTACGCGATCTGTTATAGAGAGGACATTTGGCCTACTCAAGACAAGATTTAGGTGTCTCGACAGAACTGGTGGGGCTCTTCTATACAATACACAAAAAGTGTCTGATATTATCATTGCCTGTTGCATTTTGCACAATGTGGCACTCACACATAATGTACAATCAGACCTAGCTGAGGCTTTGGTAGAGGAGCATCCCACCCATGTAGCTGCTGAAAATGAACAAACAGCCAGTGGTGGCCAGACACGTAAGAATCTCATAAATTCGTTTTTTTCTTGTAAGTAAAAACATATATTTTTATAGTACTACTTTTATATATTAATTATGTTATATTAACACTAATTTTTTTTTACATAACCTTCTGTTAGGACACAGATGGGTTGCACACCTTTCTCTTCTCTGCTGTGTGCACAAAGGCATGTGGCACCGGTATGTTAATGTTGCACAGGTTATATAATCCTTATTCGATTGTGAATTAGTTGTGTGTATGTGAATACAACTGGTGTAACAAATGAGTAATTGTTTAGCATTGTGTTGTTGATGATGCTAACACAATACACATAGTATGGCCATAGTCATTCATTCTTGCAGTATGGTTACATACAATGTTATTGTGACAGTGTAACATGCGCATCCATATGATGTGTACACCAGCCTGCTTTTCATTTTTTATGTGATAAAATATACATGGTGTTTCACATTTAACACCAAATACACACTTTGCTGTGTTGCTTACGTTAGTGAAGATGTCATGTCAATGTTTGCAATTTATATATTGTTCCATTGTATTATAGGTATATCTCCTCTATGACTGATCATGGTATGTATATGAACTGACATCTGTCATAAGATGTGCCTACCTCAATAGACGTTTAATTATACGATGTAAAAACCCAATATATTGCTAAACGTGACATTTTACATACATGTAGTTTCTGAATCATGTACATGCGTTTAGCTACTATTGAGGTTTCATGAGCATTGTATTAGAAAATGATTAGTGCCATTACATCACATTTAATGTATGTTCCCTTAAAAATACCATTAATCTAATATAGAGGTGGGTGGAGAGAACGGGATAAATGCTGATAGTTTTATCCTTACGGGAGATGATTAATCACGGATGCAATTGAGTGATCATAACACTCCATGCATGAATGCCTGTAATCACACCAATGCTTTGTACATCTTATATGTTGCAATGTATGTGATTAGTAATGCTGTAAATTATTAGTAAAGATTACTTTAACATTGTCACATGTGTATGTATAAGTCTCACATCTGTGTTGATGTGACCTACATGTAACAAGTGTCAAACTGTTAACAGAAACCCAATAGTATCTCAAATTTAAGTGTAATTTTGCATTATTAATTTCACACAATGACAATGTTGTTAATATAGTTGTCATGTAAGCAGGAATAGGATATTCAGCGCTCGTGCTGCAGAAGTTATTGTTGGAAAAAGGTCATCCTGCGCGTGTTTGCTGAGAGGCTGAGACGGAGCCTGCCTGAGGCTCAAGTGGTGGCTGTTTCATCTTCCCTGGTGCCGCGATCCGGATCCTGTGCGGTCATCTGTGGACCCCCACCTTTGCCTTAGTGTAAGTGTTCGTCTCCCACTGTCAGCGGTTATATAGTCCTCTATGGCGGTTTTCATTTAAATCCCCTTGGGCTGTTAGTACTTTCTTTGTTTATTTTTACACTGATTGTCTTTTGTTGTATGTGATGTATTTTCCCTAGACATTTTATGTTAAGAGACCATATGTATGGTTTTAGTTTCTGGGCATTTTACTTCTTGAGCTGAGAAGGGGTTGGATCCTCTCAGCTATTCTTGTGTTTGTTTTATTAAAATACTGTTATTAATTCCATCTCTTGTGCGCTTCTGTGCAATTTTCTTTCTCATAGTTGTCATGTAATTCATTTCACTTCATCATTATTATGATGATCATTTACATGTATTATCAACATTTGAACGTCAATCACGTGCACATTTGCATAGACACACTTTTCAATACAACTGTTTGTGTCTGTATCAATTTGTGTATGATGCATGTATAACACCGTCAAATGATAACATCAGGTTTATTATGGTAGCTTATATCATCATATTCACTTTACTATGTATGTGTTGAACGTTTAATAAACACAGAAAACTACAGTTAGTTTGGTACAAGAAATATACACATAAACGTAATTGTTTACATGATGTTGACCTAATATTCATAAATGCATGCATTGTAGTTGACCACTACATCTTGGCAATAACATTATTTGCAGCAGTCCCAAACCATTTTAACAACATTCCCATGTTACAAGCGAATTTTTACATGAAATGGCTAGTTGGTTGTAAGTCTCCTTTACATAGTTTCTACATTCATACGTTCCATTAGACAATATACTACACAAATGTTTGTTCATAGTGGGAATGGTTGTTATATATAAAACAGACCATGCCATATAATGTTAGTACTAAATAAAGAACACACATTAAATTTTCTAATTGCACTGTTTAGCAACATCATTATGTTAATTAAGTGCTTATGCAACATAGGCATAATTGGATCACATTTTGCATTGTTATTTAATATGCGCTGCAAGCAATATCAAAATAGTTCCATATGTAGTATATTAGTCGGTTGCTCCTCCTCACAATCATCTCATATAACGTTAGACTCTTCTGAAATCATACATTGATCCCATTGAATCTTCCCCGACATCTCTGAAAAACAGCAAACACATGATGGTCAAAGATGGCACCTTAATATATGTGTAGCCGTGACAACGCGTTACACATCTCTATATGATTGTGTATATCCACGCGTTAATCACTTATATGTTAGAACTACAAGGTTACAAGTAAACATCATTATTGATCATTTTGTTAATTGTGTTGCACGCATAACTATGTATATGAACTTTCCGTTGGCTGTATACATAAAAATGTGCGCGCACATCTTACTGTGCGCACGCACTTCACGATAGGGTTGAAAAAGTGTTAGCGCATGCGCAAAACAATGCGTACGTTGTGCGTTCAATACATGTTGTAACTACCATTAACCATATAATATTTATTTAAAATCCAATGAAGGCGAAACTACATTCGTTCTAAACGCGTAGTTCTATAATCTTTTTAAACAGACGTGTGTGGATGGAAAGAACGGCCGATCACACAATGAGCGAATCCAATACGTGTGACGTCATGTTAAGGCAGCGTGAAGTGCACGCAAACACTCCTCCCACAGAATTAACATTGGGCTAACGCACAGTGCACGCCCACAAACACAGACGCGCACGCATGACACAGTGCAGTGACCGTAACTATAACAAACCGACACAGCCAATAGGCTTTGACGCGCGCATGTCGGTTGGGGGCGGGCCTTACATCCGTAATCCTTTTTAAGGACGCCTTGGCACATGACAAGAGTCCCACGTCATATGTGGCCGACCCGTTTTTTTTTTTAGATGTTGCATGATAAAGAAACTGGCTTGTGGCCAGTGACTGTTCATGGCCAGGGCTTGTGGCCAGTGACTGTTCACGGGCAGGGCTTGTGGCCAGTGACTGTTCACGGGCAGGGCTTGTGGCCAGTGACTGTTCATGGGCAGGGCTTGTGGCCAGTGACACTTGTGAACAAGTTGGTACACAGTGCACAACTGATGCTTGCTCCGTTTCATGTTTGGGTTTTTTGGTTTGTTTCCAAAAACTGGTCGGTAGTAACTGCTTGTGCATTTTTCTTTTTGGCGCCTCCTTTGTAGGTGTCAGCTCCAGAATTTCTACAGATGGCAGCGGTAGGATGTTGTCAGGAACATGCACAGAACTTTCAGCTACTTTACCGGTAACATCCCGACCTGGGGAATGAAGATCAGATGAATGGGGTGAAAAAGTAGCAGCATGTAAACATCCATCCTCTGATGGTGTAAAGCTGAATTGATGTGCTGCTGTAGTCATTCTCAAGTGATTAGCTTGGGTTAGCTGAACAACTATTGCTTCTAATGACGTGTTTATTTTTTGCATTTGTTTAGGCACTTCAATGAAGACTCTGTGGAGATGTGACAATTGTGATATCGTTTCTTCCTGCAGTGATATCATCCTTTCGTGCACTGACATCAGATCTGAATGGCGACGATTTTCTGCTTCAACAATTATTTCTTCAGAAGCTACTATTGCAGCGTATGTGCTAGTTGCTGTAGGAATAGCCTGTGTAACTCTTTGAATGGGAACCTCTTCATGGTCACTTGATTGCATTTCTGTGTCTTTGGCGGCATCATCATCATCATCATCATTATCATCATGTGCTAAAAATAAATGTACACATAATGAAATGGCATGTTAATCTCAGCTGTTTTACTATGTAATTATACATTGTGATAACTAACACCTAACATGTTTTCATACGTTTTATAACGTCACATTAAAATGTACCTTGACTTACGAATTCTGTTTGGACTCAGTGTGAAATAAGAATGAATGAAAAGTTGTTCAAAACTCACAACTCCTACATGATACTTAACATCACAAACACAATACATGTTGTCTTAAAAAACTTCATTTTCACTGACAGTAAGTAATCCTATTTAAATAACATGTGCAAAACAAATAATGAACATGACAACATAACATATAGAAGTGAACATATTATATGACCTGCACCTCATACACTTTTCTTCCAGGTGTGATGAGCTGCATGACCCTGGTGAAGACACTTGTTCCGTCACAGGTGACACATGTCATCCAGGAGCAACTATATAGAACAATAACATCAGTTGTTAATTGACATGTGTAAATATTGAAGCTAGTTACTGTATGTTGAGTATTTATGGCTAACTAACACCGTCAGTTCCTGATCTGAAAATGTGTGTGGCAAAGTGAACATAAATATTTGTAATTACAATGTACATGCCAGTGTACTTAGGACTTTTTAGTTCTGTAACATACAACATACTATGTTTATGCAGTAATGCGTTAGGATAATATAATTAATATTGGACATACACTGCATATGTTGTGTACTCATATCACAATAATAATGTACATAACTATCATGAGATGAACTTTCACAATGCTTATCATTAAGAAAGTCATATTGGAAAAGTAATAGTTTTTGTTAGAGTATATGTGTGGTACATTAATAGAAGCTGTTGCACGGCTGAATGTGGCTGCCACTCAACAACACAACACATGCAGTGTGTGATAATGTGGTGTTGATATCAGTTGAACTATAGATCTGAGTGAACGAATGTGTGACGTACGGTTTCATACCTAATGGCTTGTTGGGTGATTTAGTACCTAGAGTTAACCTTTCAAATGACTGTGATTACCTTCTGTTTTGCTAGTCAGGTTGTAAGAACGGTAGTCCCTTCCCCAAAAACAGTAATCACCCAGACCTTTCAATTACTTCAAACAGGTGAAAATGGTGTCAACGAAGTTGACCGTAACATGACCCTGTTATTTGGCTGTGTGCTGAACCCCACCCCCTCTGTTGACGTGTATGCTGTGATAACATATTAATTGCAGCTGCTTTAACACAATGGTAGATGAGCAAAATAGTAGTCTGAAGTGTGCAAGCTATGAACACAATGACATAACATATGCTACGTGTGCCTCATTATGATGTCTGTATATGACATGAAGCAAAAAAGGACCTTTCAATAAACAAAAACACATTTGTTAGTGCAAGTGATGTTTGTTGGCCGTTGCATGTAATATATTAGATGCATGATTTGAAGAGGCAGTAATGTTGTGTTTGTAGGAGTTAAATAAATAAAATACACATTAATATTATATATATGTATGTTCTGCACCAGTACCTAGTAATATTTTCTCATTAGCATGTCTTACACATGTGTGCTACCCTGTTGTTCCCTATATTCGTCCACCATAAATTGCTTCCACTGCAGCAAAGGATTGTGGGAATTGACATGCAAATGAGCACACAATGCCACGTGGTATATTATTTACTGCTTTTAGTAGGATTACAACATATATGTATATTTTAATATATATATATATATATATATATATATATAGAGAGAGAGACACAGACATATATACATATATAGATGTAGGTATACTTATATTGGGAATAAAGTATAAATAGCAGCGGAAATGTGTAAAATAACTGTAAGCAATGACACGCCTAGTACAGTAACATTTCTCACCTGGTGGAAATTGTGAGGAATAAATTCCGATGTCCCTGTCACCGGGCAAACCCTTCACGACGACGGGAAGTAATTTTTCCCGAAGCAGCTCCTCCAATGGAGTTAAGATGAGACGTTGTGCTGGCGGCCCACCTCCAGTGGCAGAAGCATGCACGCATTGGTCTGTATTTTCTTTTTTAATTTAGACCTAATATCGTCAAATCTCTTGCGACAATTCATCTTGTCCCTGACCTGATTCCCACACGCATTCACACCAATTATTATTTTGTCCCACATTTCTTTTTTGCTTGATGAACTTGTCCGCACTAGAAATACATACAAAATATATGACGTTAATTCATAATAATACAACCACCAGTTTCCTACACTGCTGGCTGTTCCAAGAGATAGCAAACATGCTGGTTTAGGTGTAATATGTGAAGCACATGAGCATTCACTTCTAAACCTAGACATGTAAGGAAGCTTGCATTAATATTGTATGCAGTTAGCGTAAATTGAACGCCTGAGTTTTCTTGTCGTTGTAAGGCATGATAAAAAGATGTGTTTCCACAATAATTAACATTGATAGATATTATGGACCCATACTTGCATATTAACAAAACTCACATGACCTAGGATCACATGTATTTAAAGAATGAATGGAAAGGTACACTTACCTACTAAATGGCCATACAAACTGTCATAGTGCTCCAGAATCCCAGTGACAAGAGCTGTATTTTCCTGGTCATTGAAGCGAGGATTACGTGGATGCTCCACACGTTTCTTTTGAGCACGTTTAGGCTCAGAGCTTGCCTGCTGCTGACTGGACTCTTCTTGTTCCAATGGAAGAGACTCCAAAAGCTGGCCACCAGCAAGCACGCCACCACCAGACACCCCATCAGCAACTGAGCCACCAGCAGCACTCACACTCCCAGCAACAGCACTCACACTCCCAGCAACAGCACTCACACTCCCAGCAACAGCACTCGCACTCCCAGCAACAGCACTCACACTCACAGCAACAGCACTCGCACTCCCAGCAACAGCACTCGCACTCCTAGCAACATCACTCCCTGAACCGTACGTTCACTCCGACGCATACTCGCACGAGTAGCACTACCACTCACACCAGCATCACTCTTCCCACGCTTTGCGGCCATACCTCTAGCACTCACAAAAAATAGAAAACAAATGTACAGCCAATCACACGAAACACTTCCACATACAAAACAAGACAAAGATGTAAACAAAACAACAAAGGACAAAGCTCTCACAATACACAACAACTCTCTAAGTCAATATGCAAATATTAAATCGCCCAGCTCTGTGCGTCTCTCTCTCTCTCATTCCCAACAACACAGAGAATGATTAACAGTACACGTTGCCTTTAAATATGGCGCGCTATCCAATACATGCTTGCTTCGCCTGATTCAGCAACAATTTTGATTGGCGGACCTAACAGCACCCCGCCATGCACGCCGATACACCTGTGTGTGATCGGCAAATCATCGTGAGAGTGGGCGGAATGGTTTTCGGCTTGATTCTGAAGGGATTCGGCACTTACTGCATACGGAGAGGGAAAATCGCCAACACCATGGCTAATCGGTAAGCTTGCCGATTTCAATTTTTTTTGCTTACTGCATGAGGCTCTAAGTCATGCAAGTGAACATACAGTAATATATCCATTTGCTATATATATATATATATATTTCCCGTCTCCCAACTAGCACAGTACCTCACATCCCTAGCGCACCCTACTAAAGGTTCCTGCCCACAAACTCCCAGATTTAACCCCTTAACCACTGGCCCAAGGATAGCACTGCTAGTCCTAAATCATAGCTCCTTTCTTAAATTCTCTAGGGGCTACATATCAACCCTCCCTCTGACCCATTTAAAACCCATTTCTTTGTACTCCAACTTAGGCTGCGAGGATGGTCAGCGCTTAGCTGCTGACTTGCGCTGAGCCGCGCTCACGCGTGTCAGTGAGCCCCTGCAGCCGCAATGAGAGCTGCTTTAGCAGGGGCTCGCGCCCGCGTCCACAGGTGTGCGGAAGCGCTGCCGACACTCGCATTTAAGATCACGGGCGCAGGGCCGGTCATGTGAGCGGTTCGCCCAATGAGGGCGAACCAGCTCTGTGACGTCACTGGCCCGCCCACTGACACGCCCCCAGACGGCGCACGTAGTAAGGCCATGGAAAGCACCAGCTTTCCCTCAGCCTCCGCACGGGCTTAGTGCCTATGGATCTATTATTAACCCTTCCATACCAATTTTTTGGGTGCACTGTTTTATATGGGAACTCATTTAGCTCTCATTATGCCAATTTAGTGTCTATGGACTCAGCCTTAAATGGAATGAGAATCTCTGAAGCAACGCTTGAATATGGAGTTACAATAATTTTGTAATAAAACTGCATTCGTTTTAATTCATTTGAGGGCCTTTTTTATACCTTCTTCTGCTTATTTATTCAAACACTGAACATGTGTATTCTTGGGATGAACTGTACGAGTAGAAATGTGTAATATCTCAGTTGAGTGCTGAAGGTGGGAGCATGCAGTATAGAATATGTAAATGTATTGTGCAGTGAATCACTGCAGGGGCTGTTAAACAAAATGTTTCCTACAGTATGTATAGTTGTGTGGTTAAAAAGATTAATTAAACAATTCCAGCATCATCGTAAATACAAAGGCTGAATAGCCAGCAGAAGAGGAGATCTGCATAAATATGCTTTGTTATCACACAAAGGCTTATACATGTTGCTTCATATTCCCTGTGGGGATGGAGTACAAGGTTTTAGAGCAGAGTGGTAACTAAAAGAGGTCCTTGACATTTCAGGTTTGCATGGGAAAAATTGCATAAACTAAATACCAGGAAGGGTCTATTATATATTTGGAGCTCAGTACCTGCATCCTTCCATTAGCTGCTGTGGATGGAAAACTATTTTAAGAACTGTTTAAAAGTATTACAAAGGTCGCCCAATGTATGGGAGAGCGCATAGTGATGGTTTTTGTATTAGCGTAAATGTAAATGTGATTGAAAAACAAATCAGATGTAAGTACCGCGATAAATTCATTAAAAAATACTGCAAGCTTTACACTAAGAATCACAAAGTGCTTTTTGGGCATTGAAATCTCATTTTAAGTTGTGCTTGTGCGCCCCTATGTACTAACCTGAAGTTTCTTCATCTGTGACAAAACAACGAGTTTTATAATTCGTTAGGTGCACAGAAATGGCCAGTGCTAGGTGTACAGATCTGCTAAAAAACAAACAAAAATGATGTCTTGGTGCACAAAAAAGGAGAGAGTGCATAGATAAGATTACACTAATACTTAGGGGCCTATTCTAGTAGCCTTGATTAAATCACAAGTTTGGCTTGTTACCGCCGGAGGTTTTGTCAGTTTAATTATCGCGGTATTCAGAAAGACTGAAGCCGTGTGATAGGAAAATGCCCAAAACGTACGATGAGCAGCGATGTGATCTAAGCCTCTCGAAAGTTCTCCCCCGTGCGATATGTAGCGATCTGGCCCAGATGCATAGGGAGCTGCATAGAGAGAGCCGCCTCTCCCTGCACATATCCCGCCATCGATCGCAGGTGTAGCCCCCTTTCCCTGTGACTAAGGGAACTACGCATGCTGAGTACCTGTCTGGGGTACAGGGGGTCTGATCCTCCGCCACTGGGAGCCTGGGGTGATTTCGTTCTTACTGAATACAGTGCCTCCACCTGGGAGGGATCCTAGCGCTGCAGGATAACCCCTCACTGGAACCAACACAGTCTGTGAATAAAGACACACACACTGGTATAACTAACTTATCTTTACTGACACATATAACTAAACCACATAATAACAGCAGTTATATTTTGTAGTTTTATTTCTATCTGCCTTATTCCCCATACACTTTTCCTTGGACTCATTCTGGACTCTCAAAGTCCCCCTCAACCTTATATATGGTTGGGGCACCCACAAACCTTATACTAGTTGTGGGTGACCTTGGCACTAGCTGGGGTGCCCCCCTTAACCTACGGGTTCAGCCATAAGAATTGTGCATCATTCTCCTTTCTGGGCTGTGCTGAAGCAGGGTACCCTAGTGGTGAGTCGCGATTTGCGTTTTCAAGGGGAGGAATTGCTGGGACACACTGCCTACATGTATCCGAGAATCAATGATTCCCGGGTACATTTACGGGGGAACCAACAACTCTGGATCCCAACCTCCTAGGCACACTCTGTCAATGGTTCCTCCGCAAAACCTCCCCTTGAAACTCATACCCTAGCAATCCCTAATGATTGCATGCCCGGAAAGGAAAGGGAAAAACACAAAAATTACTTTTAATACCTACAATACATTGAAATGGTACAATGTTACTGGGCCCAAGAGCTAACTCTCTTGGACCCTTATCCACGGATCAGGGGTAACCAAAAAGGGCTTGACCTTTATTAGAGAGCGTGGTTACCCCCTACTGTCACAGTTTGTTGCAGATGTATGCCATTTACTTTAATTGCTTTATTTTCTGTTCATTAAGAGGATACTACGCAACCTGCTTCCCTGGTAAGGGAACTAAAGGCCGCTCTGTCACCCACCTAAACACCACAAGAATAAAAGAACTAAAAAGCCTAAACTAAACATCAATAAAATTAATCTAACACCAAAACAGCAAAAGAATAAAAAAATGTTAGCCCAAAGCACAAGAATACAATTAAATAAACACCTAGCCAACAGAACAATAAAATAAATAAAACCGCTAAGCAACCAAACAATGAAATAAATTAGTTTGCTAACCAATCCTAAAATGTAATAAAAACAAGCCACCCAAAATATAACAATTTAGTTCAAACAATAAGCATAAATAGAAAAAAATATCAATTCAAAACAAGCATTTTCTAAAAAATGCATTCCATTTGTTAAAAGGATGTGACACCATCCCTTAAAGTGATGTAATACCATGTGAATGCAACGGTGGCGGGGGCCTAGCGGCTGGCGGTGCTGCGGGGGGGGGGCGGTGGCTGACAGTGGGGGGGCCGTGGCTGGGGGTGGCACAGCAGCTGGCAGGACTGCAGGGGCCTGGCGGCAGGTCACAGCAGTTGACGCCGGCCCTGCCCCGCTGCAGACACCTGTCTGTCCCACGCTGGCAACTCACGCGAGCGCCAGGCCTCCCTCTCAAGCTGGCGCACCGGAAGCTTAGCCCAGCTGACTTCCGGCGCTGCCGTCAGAGAGACCAGGCACCAGGTGCAGCATTTTAAAAAAAATGTATTGGGCCGGCTGCGCCGGGGGCCCGGGTGGCTGTGCCCCCTGACCCACGGGGCCCAGGACGCCAACACCGGCAGTCCCCCCCTGTTGGCGGCCCTGCAGACAAATCACACACACTCACACAATCACACACACAATTACACAATCCCAAAAGGGGGGGTCTGCCGGTGTTGACTTCCCTGGCCTCAGTTAAGAAAATAAAATAAATAAAAACGATGCACCCTGTGCCGGGTCTCTCGGCAGCGCCAGAAGTCAGCTGGGCTAAGCTTCCGGTGCGCCGGCGTGAGAGGGAGTCCCGGCATGCGCACGAGTAGCCATTGTGTGACTGATAGGTGCCTGCAGCGGGGCAGGGCCGGCAGCAACTGCTGTGACCTGCTGCTGGGCCCCCGCCAACCACCGTCCCCCGCAGTCCCACCATCCACCGGCACCCCGCAGTCTCGCCACCCACTGGCCCCCCGCAGTCCCGCTAGCCGCCGGCCCACACAGTCCCACCAGCCGCTGGGTCCCCGCCACCACCAGCCACCGCCCCCCCCCCCCCTGCAGCCACCGGCACACCACCCCCCTCCCTCTGCAGCCACCGGATGGACCTGAGATCATCCCCAAGGTAAGCCTGATTTTTATATGTATTGGGGGTGTATTTTATATATGTATTGGGGGGTTGGGGTATTTTTTTAGATGTATTGGGAGGTTGAGGTATTTCTTTAGATGTATTGGAAGGGTTGGGGTATATTTGTAGATGTTTTGGGGGTTGGGGTATATTTGTAGATGTTTTGGGGGTTGGGGTATATTTGTAGATGTTTTGGGGGTTGGGGTATATTTGTAGATGTATTTGGGGGGAGTGGGGTATATTTGTAGATGTATTTGGGGGGAGTGGGGTATATATTTTTAGATGTATTGGGGGTTAAGTAAAAGTTGCGCAAAAAAAATATTTCCGTGGTATGTGCCCTATGGGTTGGGGGGGGGGGGGAGGCTGCTTTCATTTGTCCTGAGCCCCATGATTTCTGTTGGCGGCCCCGGCCCTGATCACACACACACACACACACACAATCCCACACACACAATCCCACACACACAATCCCTCACACACACAATCCCCCCCACACACAATCCCTCACACACACAATCCCACACACACAATCCCACACACACAATCCCTCACACACACAATCCCACACAAACACCCACACACACAATCCCCCCCACACACACACAACCACACGCACACACACACAATCACACACACACAATCACACACACACACACACACATACACACAATCAATCCCACACACACACAATCACTCACACTCACACACAATCACTCACACAAATCACACAATCACTCACACAAATCACACATCCCCGCTCTCCCTGCATCAGAAGCTATCTAATTGGTTTACAGCCTGTCACATGGTGAGACCGTCGCTGTAAAAATCAAATTCTACTGACTACAGAGATTCAGGTTGCTCTGTCATGCCTACTATAAGCGAATGCTACAGATTCAATGCATTTGTTTTGAAGCGACGTCGCATCGCCGTCGCCAACACTATAAGCGCAGCCTTAGGCTGTGGCCAGGCAGGGAATTGGCGCGCTGGTGCTCATGCACTGCGCCCTGCTCGGCCGGGCGATTCGTGGCCTCACCTCATAAATGTTTTTAGCCAAGTACTGTACATTGGCGCAAACATGTTGTGCACAGATGTAAATGGTATGTACTAAAAAAAAAAAACTGTGTCTGTGCGCCATCAAAAAAGAGTTGAACCAGAGTCAAAATCATCCACCAAGTTTGAATCTGGCTCAGATGGTGAAAACCTCGTTCTATAGTTAGTGCAGAATTAAGTTGCGCTGCACCAACCAAACATTTGATGCAGCGCTGATTAATTATTTAGGTTAACAAAATATATTATTTTAACTGTATGGCTATTATACATGATATTACACTAATACCTTAGATTTACTAATGCTAGTTCTAAATAAAGAAAAATACACACATTCCTGTTTTCACTTAAATTGTATCAATCAGGTATTCAACATGACGCAATGAGATATTTATTAAATCACACTGCAAAAACACCAACAAAATCTGATGCTGTGGTGGCGTTTTGGAATTTGCACCTGTTTTTAACGTTTGTATATTACGCCCAAAGTCTTCAAGCTTAGAAACTGGAGCAAAACTACAGCATCAGGGATATGAAAGCGAATATTCAGAATTTTTGTCCCCGTTTTGCAGCAATAAATGACACACTGCATTTTTTGGGGAGTGGGATACAGTACTAGCAGATTCATTTCCTGAGGCTTTTCACTGTGTAAATGTAACATGAAAGCTTATTCCCAGGACGCTCATGTGGTAGTCGTTAGAAACGTACCTTTAATAACTCTCTGGGCTTTCAGGATATAAAGATCTCACTAATCTTCTTCAGTTTTTGTTTTGCTTTTAAATATCAGATTTATGGCCTTAAAGCCGCCTGTTTAACTACTTTGTTTGCTACATTCTTTTCTACGGAACAAAAATAACTCCTGAGCCCTGTGTAGGATTTCTGCAGGTTCCCCACAGAGATAAGAAATATTGTTGTTGAAAAAGTAATGTGGCAATGGACAGAAAGTAAAATGAAGAACGCAAGGAATGTTTTTTTTGTGGCGTTATGGTTTAAACATCTTCTTATATGGTAACCAGGAGCGGTGTTGGAGGTGCTGTCCCACCTAGGACCAGAGGGAGCTTATAGCAGTACAGGCATACTCAGCATTAACGTACACAATGGGACCGGAGCATTTATGTAAAGTGAAAATGTACTTAAAGTGAAGCACTGCCTTTTCCCATTTATCGATGCATGTACTGTACTGCAATCATCATATAAATCATCATCATCAGCATAAATTATGTAAATAAGTGTAGCCCCCTGTAAACAGCACAGGCTATAACTATCTTCCTTCTGCTGTGGTAAGTCCTGTTAAGATCAGGCACCAGTAATCATCATGGGTTTTCCCCCTTCATAGCCCTATCCTGAATGATAGACGCAAGCCTGGACTCTGCTGCAGGCGTGAGCAAGAGGGGAGGTCCTGTTGACATCACGAGGGGCGGGGCTAGCTCTATATTTAGCAGCCAACTCCGGTGAGTAGAGTTAGTTTGTTCCTTCGAGATTAGTCAGAGAGAGTTGATAGTGATACCGAGAGTCTGGAGTTGCCGGTTAGTTATGCCGGGAGTATGCAGTGCAGTTAATATGCTATGAGTCAAGAAATCCTGCGGATCGGTCCAAGGATTTGGAGGAGACTACGGTTTCCCCTGCGCAGAGTGCAGGCGAAAGAAGAGCGGAAATATTCAGCGTCCTTTAGTAGAGCTGATAGAATTATAGACTTTGGTGGACCAATGCCCTCACCCCACTGTCAGGGGTGATGGGGAGAATTCAAGACCCACCGCAAGGCTAACCTCGGGGGTGGGCCACGGGATATTGAAGCCCTAGCTCAGACCATCCTGCCGGAAGAGTGACTTGGAGGGAAGGAGAGGAGGAATTATCTGGGCGAAGGCGAGCGGCGTATAACCCGTCCTGGCTATTGTGTTACGGCTGTTGGAAGCCACTATCGTTGGGATATTGTTGCTCTGTCAAATAAAGAGACTATTCTTCATCCGTAAAGACTGTGTGTGACTTGGAAAGTACTACACTGGGACCCAAGGGGTTCTTCTATACCGGTCCTGTCCAATATTCCTGGGAGTATAGAAGATGGAGGCGCTGCACCACTAAGAGATCATGGAGGCTACCACCCCAGAAGTCCGGTCCTGGCTCCCCCACAACATCGCGGGAAGCTCAGGCCCTCCTGTTCCTCACAGGTACGCACCACACCGCATGTAATCTGGCCTCATGCACCCTAGACACCACCGTAGAGTCTGGGGGAAGGGGGGAAGCAGGGTTACATAATGCATGTGTAACAGGCTCTATAGGCTCCCCGCTTGCACACAGCTTCGGTACAGGTAGGAAGCCGGTATTGCTGTTCAGGGCGTGCTGACAGGCGCATGCGTGAGCTGCCGTTTGCCTACTGGGCAACATGTACTTACTCGCGAGTGTACTTTAAGTGAGTGTCCTTAAACCAGGGTATGCCTGTAATATGTTTCATAGGTAGAAATGTAGGTCACTAATGCATTTAAAAATCAGGCATATTTTATAACCCTAAGTATTTAAAAAATATGTTTATTAAACTTTTAATGGGCTATGTGTAAAGAATTGTTTTTTTAAAAGCAAATTGAAAGAGAGCACCGCGTAAAAAATGATAATTTCTCACCTAAAATGATTAGCGCACACGTTGGTATATCCGGACCCATGTATCCTAGATTCTTGGCAGTTACATGTTCCGCTTAACTCCAATAAACACAGACACCTTAAGCTGGGTTCAAATGGCCACAGCCTTTTATTTAACCATAAATCACAAACATTCCTGGACTTGGTCAGCAGGTCGCCCCAAGCCTGTGGCCTGACCCTTAATCCCTCATTAGGTCGCAGGCAGACAAAATCCCTTACAGCGACGCTATTTACATTGCCTCATTATTCACGGAAATGTTCACCTTCGCTATTTAGCGAGTACACTACATGTGTTTGGGGCCTGCAGACCAGCTGTAAGGTTTGTGTATGGGGTAAGCTGCAGGTTATGGGACTTCCATACGGACTGCTTGGAAATACCTTCATCCAGCACAGGTAGAGGAACAACAATGGTACAGTGCTAACTTTTTACCCACAATGTTGGAGGGTTTGCCTTTGGGCTGATCCTTTCGATGGAAGTTACACTAACAAGTTGTTTTGTGTGAATTCAGCTGCTGCAACTACTGGATCAAATCAGCAAGTGCTCACCCCTCTGCAAGTGAAGTGGTTTATATCCTAAACTGATTGAATACATAGGGTAGTGGTGGGCAACTCCTGTCCTCAAGGCCAGCCAACCGTTCAGGTTTTAAGGATATCAACGACTGAGCCACCTGTGCTGAAGCAGGGATATCCTTAAAACCTGAGCTGTAGGTGGCCCTTGATGACTCTAGTTGCCCACCCCTGACACACAGGGATAAATTCAATGGAATTTCCTTCCTTTCATAAATCTGGTGCTGTTTTTCTTACAAGTTTTGCGCTTGCACTATGAGAGCTCACCACATTATTTTATTCCACATTTCTCTATGAGAAGCATCTCTGAGACGTGATAAATACATTTTTTCTCTGGCAACCTAACAGGATTTACTGTAGGAGCATCACTTTTATTCTTCTCCAACACGCGATCCGTGCCAATATAAAGTGTAAGGCTTTTTACTGAAGTGTGTGGCTCATTACACACATTTAACACCTGGGCTTGAAGAAGGCACAATACATTGTATGTATGGCACTACTCCAGGGATTCAATATACTGTACCTTAGCAGTTAATGATCTGGCTGAATCGACAAGTTATACCGCCTTAAATCACCCATAAAAGCTTTAAGTGCAGGGTCACAACTTTCACTAAATGATTTTCATGGGTAGATTTTTATGGTTAAAATTTGATTCCATATGTTAAAAAAAATCCCATAGTGATTCAACACCTCCCCAGAAAAAAACTAATTTTGTTAACCATTATAAGTTCTTTACATTCTCTATTTGCTTTATTAAATAAATAATAATAAAAAAAACCTTGGCCACCCCTGTTTTAACCCTTGGGCCGCCACCGGGATTGATAGCAACAACAGGGTTGAATAGATAAAAAAAATAAATGACACAGGACATTGACATTAAGAAGCACATGTCCAAAACGACTCTTTTAACATTGCTTTAATGCCCTAACCACAGCCTTTTTTTTAATAGTGATACAGTACATAGCCCCGCTAATACTAGTGCATATAAAAAGGTTTGTTTCCGTGTACTCATCACTTCTCATGTATTATGATGTCTCTTTTTGGATCAAAGTGTCCTTCCTTTTAACACCCCCAACGCTAAATAAACACACAAACGATATATTTTTGGGTGAAAAAATGCTCCGTACACACCGAGCAGTGCAATCTTAACCAAAAACAACTACGTGCTATGTGAATTCCATATCACAGAGTATTCATATCTATTGCTATGTCAAATAGATATGAATACTCTGTGATACTGTATAGAATTCACATAGCACATATGGAGTTGATTGTGAACAGATACTGTAGCGCTACCCAATTGGTTTGTTTCAATATTTATGATAGGAATATGTAAGAACATTTTATGTTCCATGTATAACTCTAGAATGAATTAGACGATGTTGTCAACTAGTTAAATTATATTATACAAATAGGGGACACCGGTCGTTTTGAATTAATAGGTAGACCTAGGAGCCTATACTACGCATTGTAAGATAGTTAATGTCCATTGCACATATTTAGTTAATGTACATCTTTTTATTTATTTTTTATGAGTTGTTTGTTTATTATCTGTTTATTGTGTGTATAGTCATTTGTAGAAGCCCAGAGATTTTTTAATGTTGCTACGTATAGTAAGACGCATAGCGCATGTGCAGACAGAAATTGGTGAACTGAATTAACTGTGATTTAAGGACTGTTTAAAAATGGACACTGTTCTATAGGATCATTTTACCCTGACGAAGAGACTGACTCTCGAAATGCGTAGGGTTAATGCTACTATTTCTGCACAGCCCAAGTCTCTATAGCACATTACAGCAGAGACTACAGACCAGACTCCAGCGATCGGGGAATACCGGAACCAGCATCCCTCACATCCTGCGAGACTTGAGAGTGAGAGCGTGGAGAGAAGCTCTTTGCCGCAGACGCATACTGGATACAGCTCACCGTGGAAAGTACCGGACACTGCTTGCCATCAGCGGGACACACCACGGATCGGGGAGCAGTCTTGCCACAGCACGGACCAGAAAGCGGGTTTGCCCCAAACGAGAGGGGATACTCTCAAAAGTAGGGCTTATACTCAGTGGAGCAGAGTTTTGTTGGATTCATATGTGGACATTGTTTCCATTTGTTTTTTTATATATTTTTAATAAATGTGTGTTGCATCCAGTATCGCCCACCTGTCATTTCTGTGACGCTTCTACATGGTATAGAGTGCTTTTTGTTGGGTTTGTTTTTTGTTTTATCATACAGTATTATGCTATGTGTATTTTTTCTTTTATTACTTGCATCTGACATTTAATCAAACTGAACATCGTTGAAAACAGCAAGGATATTTGTCTTTCTTCATATCATCGAATGGTTGTACATTTACTTTTTAATGATTTATATTGGAGTTTTCATTATTGAGATCACAATATAAGGCACCAAATTTATCTTCATTCCATATTGTGTATACCTGACTCAGGTGGTCAGTGTTTTATAATTTACAGCCGCCCTTCACCCAATTATTTGTGAATATTTAGGGATCTTATTGACCAATTGACTTCATATTATTGTTAGCGCTACCTTATCTTTTCTCTGTTTGTACAGACTGGCATACTTTCTTTTGGATCCAGCAGTCTGTGAGTACACACCTCTTACTGCCTCTCCCATACAAGGCATTATTTATTTACCTCCCCCCTCCCCCCCACATATGCCACTGGCTCACAGTTCTCCTCATCTGTTGTTATTGTTTGTTTTGCAATAAAAGAACAGAAAGAAATAAGGTCAGTGTGCATCTAAAGGGAGTGAGTTAACCTGCCTGGCCCTACCCCTTAGTTACAAGGGACTAGAGGGCCAGAACACTTGATAGATAATAAAGATTACAGTATAGATAGACTGCATATCCCAGTCATTTCTCAAGAACATTGTGTTCATCTGATCGAGCATGAAAGGTTTATTTTTCTCATATGTAAAATATAACCTAGTAACGCAGACTGAAGATTGCACTGATTATTTCAAATGTAATCTTGCAAATTTCCTTGTTGGGCACGCAACGTGATACATACTAATTAATATATTTTTTGGGGGGAAAAAACAAGGAAGTCTATTATAAATATATAAATATAGGATAATAATTGAATTTAACAGTATAAAAATACGTTGCACCAAGGGTTTGACAAATGTAGTTCTTAGGTTCAGTTTCCGCCCCTTTATGGTGGGTGAGGACATTTGGTCACAGCTGTTTTGCCACAACCAAGTCGCTGCTGGCGTTTAGTCACCATTCACCTCGCCGCAGGGACATATCGCTGCCGGCTCTTTCTCCGCTAATGTAAGACCCTAAATTAACCCTTCAATCTTAACCCCTAATACTAACACTACCCCTTACCCTAAAAACCTTAACCCCTTATCCTAAAACCTCTTACCTTAAACCTCTTATCCTTAACCCCTTACCCTAATCGCCTTATCCTTAACCCTTTACCGTGATCCCCTACCCTAAAACCTTAACCCATTACCTTAGAACCCCTTTCATTAACACTCTACCATAACTACTAAAACCCCTTAAGTGAACATACTGGTGGGGTGTCCAGGGCCGCGACCAGATGTCCAATTCCATCTCTAAGGGGTATATTCTCAAAGGTCCGTTAGTTTTCTTCAATTTAATGGGTATTCACAAAGCTACTGTAATGATATGCAAAAACAATGTCCGCTCAGCAAACTAGCATCATTACGTGAGCGGTATTAACAGGGATTTTCAATGCGCAGAGTCGGGTTAACCAATACACTGCGCATGCACATCGGCAAAATTATAATATAAATAATGTACAATTAACGCACGTGTTACAGTTCTGCCACAATAAAGAGGAGATGATTTTGTGTACATAGTTTTGTAGTTATTCTCCCGTGTACATATTTTGTTGTCATTTTCCTAGTTACAGTAATTGGTTCTTAATTTATTTTCCACACACAGTGAGTTACAATAACTTTGTGTGATTAAACGTTTGTTCACAACTTCTGTCTCTTGGTAATTATTGTTATCATATGAATAAATATTATTGTACACTCATACCTAATGCAATCAAGATTATATACCATGGTAGGTCAGACAAACAAACCTTACATTCACTTTAATCAATAATAACCATAGTGGATTGTAGATTATTACATCAACATGACACATTATCAGATACATCTCGTGACGTGTTCAGACATTTATATGATCCATAATATATATATATATATTTCTATGACATATGCAATGAAAGGGTTAAGTTGTATACTCAGTATAAGCATGTGGGTAGCACGTTAGACTTTCCCTTTTTCCTTGTAGGCTATTCCCAGAAATAACACCCTGATATTCCTGGTCTGGGTGTGAGTAACGGCAGGCTGTGTTGTGACCTAATTATCGTAGTGTTATCTCTATGCGCTTACATTAATGGAGGTTTGTGGATATGCGGGTTAATGACTCATTAGCATATTATTTGCATACAATTAATCCGGATGCCCGTTAAAAGTTAGCGATCCTATATGTCTGTGGTTAACGCGAGGGCATCGTAACACTAATCCCCTTTTGTGGAAATGAGTGACAACTATCAATACTATTATGTTCTCAGTTATACTGAAACACTTCATTACTTTCTTCCAAGAGCACTTGCCAGACACAGGCAAGAAGAAACAAACACTACAGATATGTTAAATGGGGGTATCGTCACGCTAAAAAGTTTAACGAACCCCAAAAGATCTACCCTAATACTTGCCAAGTTAGCCCGAAAAGTGGACAAGCAGATGATAGCATTGGATTAATGAAAGTGCCAAATGTCATCTGAGGTCTGTGAGCAGAGATACAGGCACTTACTGAATGTACATTCATGGCGAAGAAGAAATAAAATGATGTTGCTTATCAGTGGAAAGCAGGAGTTTTAATTTTTTATTTTGGTTTGTTGTTCAATTACTGTCTCTCTGCAAGAGACGACATCAACTGGAGAAAGGTGATGGGAGTCCACAGTGTAATTGAATGAAATCTGTCAGATGATTACATTAGATTTCCTGATGTGTTAATAGGGCCACCACTTTCCGTCTCATTGCCAATTTGTGAGCAAAATGTCTGGTTAAGATTCACCCCTTTCCTGTGGCCACACATCATTATGGGCCATTTGTAGATGAGAAAAACACACCGTAAATAATGATGGAAAACACAAAAGCAAAATGTTTTGTTGGTTGAGCTGCTACATTACTTTGGCCATCAGTTCAGCATCCACAGTGTTTGCATGCGTTTACTTTTTATTTGGTGCAGCTGTTGTATGCATAAGCAACCAGTATAGCCGGGTTGGGAAGGGGGGGGCCCGGTTGGTGCTGCAAATTTCCCCCGACCTCTGGCCAGGCACTGCTGCCGGTCGCGGCGGGCCCGGCTCTCCGCTGCCTGCAGGACCTTTCCTCTCTCTGTCCCACGCCGCCGAGCTTCCCCTGCCGGCGCACGATGGGACTCTGACGTCAGTGTGCCGGAGGTAAGCTTGTCCCAGCTTCCGGAGCGTCATGCTATGACGTCAGAGCCCCGGCACACGCCGGCAGGGGAAACTCGGCGGCGTGGGACAGAGAGAGGGAAGGTCCTGCAGTCAGCTGAGAGTCGGGGGCCCGGACGGAACCAGCACCAGGGCCTGGCCAGAGGTCTGGGGAAATGTGCAGCGCCGGCTTGAACAAAGATAAGTCTGTATTTTTATATGTATTGGGGGGGGCTTTGGGATATTGTTATGTATTGGGGGAATTTTTATATGTATTGGGGGGATTTGTATGTGTATTGAGGAACTTGGGGGGATTTGTATATGGGTTGGGGTATTTTTTATATTTAGTGGGGAGGGTTGTTTTTTTTTATATGTATTGTTTTATTATTTTTTCATGGATTAGGCTCTTTTTTTAGATGTTTTGGAGTCTTTTGTAGATGTATTGGGGTATTTTTTTAGATGTATTTGGGTGGGTTTTATATGCATTTTTTTATATGTATTGGTATGCATATATGTATGTATGTATGTATGTATGGGGGGCGTGGCTCTGTCATCATGGCTCTGTTGTCCCAGTGTTAGCACGCACTGTGATTGGCTCACAGCATCACTTGACATAGCAATAGTGCAAAAATACAAATTTCTTGTATTTCCCCCTATCTGCCGTGCCACCACTCACGGCTGTGTGCGCGCGTGTCTCAACTACACTGGCGACACACTTTATTCGAGCTTGGCTAGTCCCACGAATTCGGGTATACCCGGGTGTATTGAGGTTTGTGACTGTTTTCTGCCCGAGTGCATTGAGGTATTTTCCAAGCAGGGATTGAAGCATTTTATTCCTGCTGGCTGCAATACTGCACAGTATATATATATATACTGCATTACAATTCATGAATTTATGCCATCTGGTAGACACGCGAAATCCTAATCATTATCATTTAACAGATCAGCCGCCCATCAGCCAGGCATGAACCCAGGCTGGGAAGGCAAATGGAACGGGGCTTGTCAGAGGTCAGGAGTGGCGCATTCCAGGTATCTGCCAGGTACATACCGGGTATTTGCTCGAATAAAGTGTGTCGGTGCAGTATAGCAACGTGTAGCCCTGCTTCCCCCCCTCCCTGGAAGATGCACTGATGGCTACTGCTGTCTGTGGTGTGTGCATACCTGGGAGGGTCCAGGACAGGCTTTTGGTCAATTCTACTTGCTTCTCAGGGTGTCAGTGTCTCCAGTGTCTCTGGGCCCCAGGGTTCCCAGAGATAGTCCCCACCAGAACAAACTTCTTTCACACCCATGCCCAATAGACTGTAGACTCAGGCAGGGGTATATAAAAAGGGGTGCTTTATTGAGACATCCACTGTGAATGGTATTACAGCAGATGCAGAGTAGATTGATCTAGGTCCCAGACCTCTGGATGGTGCTTGGCTCTCTTATAGCATTGAGGCCTCTGATCTCTCTCTGTCAGCCCACGAGGGACTGCCTGGCATGTCTCACTCCAGCCAGGAGGAGCAGCACACACCTCTCCCTAGGAGGGGTGGAAGAGAACTCTCTTTGCTTCCTCACCCCAATCTGCCATGCCACCACTCACGTACGTGTGCGCGTGCATCTCTACTATAGCAACGTCGGCCTCACACAGGCAATTATCATTGATGCGCGCTCGGTAGTGTACACGCGCGCACTGTATCACAGCCCTAAGAAGTCACAGAACATCCTTTCCTACCAGGCACATTTTATTAAGTTTTGTTCTTCAATTAGTCCTACAATTTCGACGCAAAAACAAATGTCCAAGAATGTGTTTGTACACAGACCCCCGTGTCTTGTCAAATGTACAGTAACAACCCTCCTAATCCAGATTCTTACATTTCATCTAGAGAGGTTCATTTCACTTGGGGAAAGATATAACGTGATGCTCTGAACGTAACATAACGTGAACTCCTGGTTACAAATCTGGGGAAATATTGGTGCAAGAAAATGTACCAAATGTACTGTATCAAAGATAAAAATCATATGGCGTTTAATTAATATGTTATTCATTTAAATTAGAGCCTTCCCCCCCCCCCCTAGCTTGGAGACTTTGACCAATCTCTCTCAAAGACACCTGCTCACTGTCTCTGTAAATCAAAATGTATTCAAAAGTGCATTTTTTTTAAACTTGCTATACAATTCCTGAATGCGTTGGTATTCTGTTGGGTTTAATTAATAAGCAACATCTGTACATTGCAAGGCTACGGTACTGTAAGAAGGAATTTATATCTACAATCTGCAAGCTGTGTTATTGCAATACAACACACTTCATCTGTGATCTGTAACGTGATCACGATTAGATCATGATGCGGTACATATATTGATTTTTTTTTTGTTCTACTCTACCTGCTTGGGGTATTATGTTATGGTCGAGGATTTTTCAGCAGGAAAAGAATAAAGGCTGTTTATTGTCTTATCTCAGTCCTACTCACAAAACTTTGGGATCAGGGCCACAACCTCTTTCCTGAGCTGCTACTTCAAGGTTAGGGCTTTTCCTACACAGTGGCTGATATTAAGGATTCCGTGTAAACACTCTGCTATCATTTCAGAGATTTGGCAGAGAATAAAAATTCCAATAAAATGAAATGAGCTGTGACCTAGGGTGAGAGATACCTGTAGTGACTTAGGGTGAGAGATACCTGTAGTGACTTAGGGTGAGAGATACCTGTAGTGACTTAGGGTGAGAGATAGCTGTAGTGACTTAGGGTGAGAGATACCTGTAGTGACTTAGGGTGAGAGATAGCTGTAGTGACTTAGGGTGAGAGATACCTGTAGTGACTTAGGGTGAGAGATAGCTGTAGTGACTTAGGGTGAGAGATAGCTGTAGTGACTTAGGGTGAGAGATACCTGTAGTGACTTAGGGTGAGAGATACCTATAGTGACTTAGGGTGAGAGATACCTATAGTGACTTAGGGTGAGAGATACCTGTAGTGACTTAGGGTGAGAGATAGCTGTAGTGACTTAGGGTGAGAGATAGCTGTAGTGACTTAGGGTGAGAGATAGCTGTAGTGACTTAGGGTGAGAGATACCTGTAGTGACTTAGGGTGAGAGATAGCTGTAGTGACAAGGTGGGAGATATCTGCAGTGATGCACACAATAAAATTTGCAAGCCATGATGTGTCAAAGTAGCTATAATGAGAGATATTATTCAGTGGATGATCAGTGCATTAAGATCATCATCTTTTCAATTCTGGAGTGCCTCTTGCAGCCCTACCTACAGTATTGTCATGTAAATGCTACAATCATCTGGCCCACTCCAGATGAATGGAGCTCAGATTTTCACTGACAGGGCTGCTTCAGGCAAATTGAATAGGGCTAGTGCTCCAATTTTCTCTAAAGTATACTCCTCCTATATATCCATTACTGGATATTAATTTAACTCTTAACTTTATGATAGATCAGAATCGCGATATGTGAATTGGGAATTTACCCCTCCAATTACTAATAACTCAGTACATGCAGTGACCATCAAAACATGTCCATTGGGAGCAGAATGGGACATGTGGTCCTGGCCATCTCACCATGAACAAGTCCTCGCTGCCGTTTAGCCGTAGAAGGGGCCTCCACCGTTGTACGCTCTGCCGCTGCCGGCTGCTTCTACTGGTGTGAAACTGATGAACAAATGCATCCAAGAAAATGTATTGAAAGCAAATTGATTTACTTATCTTTCATACACGTTGTGCTGATTTTGCAGCAATATTGCACCAGGTTCTGCAACATGTGGAATTTGAAAATAAGGTCCAATAATTAGAAAGAAATCCTGAGCACTGGAATTGTTAATAAGCTTTAGAGCTAGAAACACATGTGAATAATAGCAGTTGAAGGGAAGAGAAGCCCATTTTAGAAGCCAATTAGATTGTAAGCTCTTTAGGGCAGGGACTCCTTTTACTAAATGTCTGAAAGCACTTCTCCCCATTATGTGTTATTTGTAATATTTGTTATTTATATGTTTATCACCTGTATTACTGCTGTGAAGCGCTATGTACATAACTGGTGCTATATAAATAAAGATATACATACATCATTCATACATATGTAGCACTGTTCCCCCCACCCTCTGGGAGATACACAGCCTATGCTACCTAGTGTGTGGTGCAAATACATGTTAGTGTCAGGAGAGCTGAGTTTGAGTTTGAGTTTGATGGGGGGAGTAGGACAGGCTTAGGTTCTTCTCTGAGCTCTTATCATGGTGCTTGGCGCCTCCTGCAGTAGTGGGCTCCAGGGTGTTCGAAGGTCAGCCCTCAGTATTGCATTCTTTCTGCCAAGTACTGATAATCAGACAAAGGTATATTATGAACAATGTCTTTATTGGGGACATCCACTGCAGATCTTCTTACAGCGATGCAAGGTCTCAGAGACCCCCTACCTCTGGATGGTGCTTTGTCCCTGGTAGTATTGGGCATCTGTGGCTGAAACAGATGTTTCCCCAACCCAAAGGCTGGGGGTGAGCATGCTCATCCTGCCACGGGAGAGTCTGATAGCTCTATTGCTTCCTCTCTCCTCCAGAGCAGGAACAGGACTGACTCTAAATTTGGCATTCCCCTAATTAGGACAGAAGGGACTGGCTCATGATCTATACCTATCCCTGTTAGGCTTACACAAGCCATGAGTCACCACCTTACTCCTGTCCATCATAGAGAAACATGGGTGGGGTCACAAACCCATAAGATTAAACCCTTACAGCCTGCAGCTAGCAGCGCTTACATAACAGGGCTGGGAAAGATAGGCAGAATTACATACCCTGTTACACATACATTTTATGGTCTCCCTGGCGCATTGCTGACTAGCTTTCTATCATTTCAAGTCAAAAGGAGATTTTCAATTTAGTCCTAAAAAGTGGATTTTTAAAAACATCCTAATGTTACTGTACAGTATATTTAGATCCCTGAAGGTTATACTGTCTGTCAGACTGGAAAGGCTTCAAATGTGTTGCAGCGTCTTATTGCAAAAAGAGGAGTCATTAATCAGGCAACGTGAGGTCATGAACTTCTCCTAAGAGCATGTTAACTTCCTTAATAGACCACACTTCCCTGCATACTAGTTAACGTCTAGTTAAGGGCTAATGGGGATCTGCCATGCTAATTAATGATGATGCATTAAGTGCTGCTGTAAATGGCATTCAAGTGATTCGGAATCCATGTTGTCTGTTAGAATACATTTTGTTTCCCCAGACTCTATTCAGACTGAACTGAGAAAGATTGGGTTTTATATATATATTCATAAAACATATATATATAAAATTTCCCGCTCCGAATAGCAGGCAGCCTTGGTTTCAGGTGTCTCTGGTACAACCTCAAAGTTGACCATTTTATCCATCTACACGCCAGTCCAGGAATAATCTGTGGAACTGAGACCGGCTGCCCCTTTTCTAGGTTCCCATCTGAATAGAAAATCACAGAGAATGGGTGGGGACCAATCACAGCGTGAGTGCTTGCCTGTGTTAGCCAATCTGGCAGGGGTTGTGACGGTGAGGTCGAGGTAAGGAGGGTGGGAATTATAAACCAGCCAATGAGAACAGCGCCTACCTTCCCATGTTCTCAATGCTGACCTGCTATGTCTTGATGAGATAGGCGCCTCTCTGTCTGTGACAGACAATGGCTCCCAGATGGGCCAGCCCATCCCCACTGTCCTTTGTCCTCAACCCCCTCGTGAAACCAGCTAAACCCAGATCCTTGGGTGTGCAGGCAGGATAAGTGTATTACCAGCCTAGCATGCCCAGGGAACAAAAAGATACACAGTCACAGTTCAACACAACTCATGTTACATAGAATAAAGTATTGTATATACATTATTATATATATTTGGCCCGGAGAGCCACAGAAGGATATAGTTACAGGGAAATCCTTTATATCCAGAAAGATAGGGGTAATGGCTTAACCTTTATTATAATAGCCTCATTGCCGCTATCGTCACATTAAGTTAGGAAGTTCCCCTCCAACACCCCTCCTTCCTGCAAAAGTCCTATTCAGGCTCTGGAGGGAGTTAGCACCTTCAGGTAATTTTGCTTCTAAAGCAAGTTCTAATTAGGCGGTTTGTCACTTTTTATAGAAGCGGTTTAGAAAATGCGATTTACAATACAGAATGACGCTTTTTCACACAATTCATTCTGCTTCTTGTGAACGTTCCAAAACATGCGGTATGGCAATGGCAAAAAATCAGAGCTACTAAAATAAGCCCCTAAGTATAGTTTTATGCTGCCCAGAATTCAGACACTAAGAATACAGAAAATAAAGCCCGTCTGTGTTGGAACCTTTCTATCACTGTCACCTTAGGGCTCGAAGTCCATCTATTTAATGCCATATGGGGAAGCTTACTGCAGCATTCCATTGTATTTCACACAGATCAGTGTCCAAGTTTCATTTGGTTTGAATTAGAGCAAAGCTGACTTTGCACATTGAAAAACGAATTGTTTTTAAGCCGTTTTGCACACAAATCTTTAGATTTGTGTACGAAGACATTTCTAAAAGCCAGGTATAAATTCCTCAATGGCTTAGTCATGAACGATATACAGTAGAGAGATGTTTTTTTCC
Source organism: Ascaphus truei (assembly GCF_040206685.1). Taxonomy (NCBI): domain Eukaryota; kingdom Metazoa; phylum Chordata; class Amphibia; order Anura; family Ascaphidae; genus Ascaphus; species Ascaphus truei. Next base: position 49,157,297 of record NC_134490.1, on the reverse strand, counting down.
CTTACCTGACTGTTTTCACCGAATTTTCATGAAAGTTCACACTTCCTCCGGAATGCGGGAAAATACAATATTTTCACCAGATTACAACAAAATAGTGAAACTTTCGGCAGAATTTTGCAAAGACTTGCAGCAAACAAAGGACCATGTGATCATGTGACCTGATGCCTGTTTGCTTCCTTGTTGGAATTTGCAATGTACATTGATTTTTAATGCTTACCAATTTTTTGTGACGGTTGAAGTTTTCATGGAAATACTGTAATACTGAAATTAAGGAAAACAGAGACAAGCACAACCTTTCTTAGTAAAGTGCAAATAGTATAATATGGGCCACAAGCCACAATTCTCACTTACATATAAGGTAATTATAGTGCAGCATCAGAATGTACATTGGATATGGATGTTCATACAGTAGTCACCGCTGTGCTGTCCATACGTGGGAAAATCCTGTGGGGTAGTGTGCCAGTAGAGTGCTGCCGGCAACAGCAGGGCTTTCGGCGTCCTCGCTTGTCGCCACACTTCCGGGTTCCTTGCATCAGCGTCTGACGTCATGCGTCAGAGAATGGCAACTTGCCAGCAAACTCTAAATTACTTGTAGCTCTTCTGGTTTGAAGAAACAGTGCCACCTAGCAAACCCTACGCATTTCGCTTGTCCATTAAGCTTCGTCAGGGGATGGGTAAGACTATTTAGAAGCAGAGACTGTTTGGAACGACCATTTAATGTTAGTGTATGAGGGAGACAGAGATGCTGTTCACTTTGTGACCTTCCTTAAGCAATTGCTCTTTCATGCAGAAAGACCACTGCGGTGTCAGCAGTCACAAAACACTTATATATGTATGTTTTTTACAGAAGGAAAATAAAAAATTGATAGATATAGACAGACTGAAGGTCTCCGGCATTGTGGCAAGCTGTGGTAACGCAACCGCCCCAGAGTCAGGGTATTAACTCTGTATTAAAAACGTATGGAGGATAGACAGCACTCAAAAATAGAATAAATTGATATAATGGAATGAATAAATGGTGCAGAGGGAACAAGGAGGGACCCTATACCCTCCACGTAATCAATGGACAAAAATGGGGAAGTTCTCAGCACTCAATAAGAATACAATGAAAAATATAAGGATAAGCCAAATCAAATTTAATATCATGAAATTTGTGTAGACATATACACACTGAGATTTGAAAAATGGTGCAATGTGTACTATGTACAACAGCATCAAGTGTGAAACAACGTATATAGATAAACAACTAAAAGGAATGAAAAACGAGGGAAGTGAGGAAAAACAGGGTAAGGGAAGGAAGGGGGAGGGAAAGACAGGGGAAAGAAGGGTACAGGGAAATAAGAGGGGCCACGTTTTGGAAGGTGAGCTCTTTCAGACCCGTTCCCAGAGATCAGAGAGATCAGAGGTACTTCCCTTAAATCCTGAAATAAAAAACCTCCTTGATGGTAGGGAAATATGTGTGATCCCTACAGGGTACACTCCCTACAAAGCAAAAACAACCCAAATAGGCTCACTGATTACCAGCACCCGAACTAGGTAAAATACAGTATAGTTCTAGTGGTCCGTAAGCAAATGCTATCAGAGCTCCACAGCCAGAAATCAAGTTCATATAACCTCAAGCAACAATTCAATAGGAACACACCAGATGCCACTGCTGGGCTTAGAGAGATGTATTTCGCCAGACGTAACGTTATTTCACTTTTCAAGGCTTTGGCTCAGACTTTTCCCTACCATAACATTATCTGCTTACAGTATATTGTCACAGGAGACCAGAACTAACACACCAGGGATCGACTCGCCAGACAGAACTACAGAGTTAATAACAGTGAATTTATTGGAAAATAATAACCACAATTGTCACAGACATAAGACATACACTCACCCACTGGGGTAACTTGGGAACACCCTGCAGGCCTAGGCGCGGGGACCTCCATATGGAGATTTTCCCTGTTCTGCTCCCATGCCGTATTCAGCAGGCTCTGCTATCAGAGACCCCAACTGGAACACCAGGAACCCCAGAACTCTGGGACCTATAACTGCCACTGGCTGTGGCTGGAACTGGCTCTGGAATGAACTCCCACCAGAACTAACCAGGGGCCTTCCTCCCCACCCTTTATACCCCATGCTGACATCGCCACTGGTGTTTAGCCGCCACTCACCTTGCCGCTTGTCCTCTGCCCACTTCACCACCAAGATATGCCCCTAACCTTACCCCTTACCCTAACAACCCCTAATCTTAACCCCTTATACTAACGCTACCCCAAACTCTACAAAACAACCCGTTACCCTAATCCCCTACCCTAAAACCTAACTCCTTACCCCAAACCCCCTATCCTTAACCCCTACCATAATCGATAAAACCCTTTAAGTTATCTCATCTTATTGGCGAAACGGCTGAGCGTCCAGCAGTGGAATGGCTGCGGCAAAGGGTCACTCGGCGGCCAAACACCGGCGGTGACTAGGATGCGGCAAGATGGTCACGACCAAATGTCTGATTCCATTTATTATATGCCTCTTTCTGCCATCCCTTTATTTGCCTCCTGATGCCACCACAACATTAATGTATTAAGAAGGGGGTGAGATATTGTGAGATTTTGCCCCAGGTCCCGCACAGAGATTCAAGTCTCTGGCTACATTTACGCCGGGATTTTCAAGGTTTCCAAAGCTCTGTCCACTGTTCTTCTTTTAACGTGTCCAACATTTCATTTAAATCTTGCTAGCAGCAAAGAAGTTAATAATGTGGCTTTGTAAATAAAGAAAAACGAAAAGAAATGCTTGCAGATTTAGTCCTACAGGTTCTGTATGGGGGGGAACGAGAAGCATTCCCAAAATCTTGGAAGAGTCTACAGCAGTAAAACATCTTTCTTCTTCTTTACATAAGCCTCTTCATGCAGGAATAAAGAGCACTTAATAACATGTTTAGATTCCAACCAGATGTTTTCAAATACTTGAAAGCGCGTCTAATATTTATTTTTTAAAAGTTAAAATATTTTGTAAAATATGTCTGACAAGTCAATATCAGCACTGTAAGCTATGTCTTTGGTATTTATTACGGGGACGTTCAGTCAGCTAGGGCTCTGTCTAATCTGTACCACATCTTGGTTCTTATCGTACTTCTATAAAGAAAACTTCTCTCTTTATTTGTTTTATGAATCCCAAAGAGTACAGCTAGCGAGTTTTACTAGAGCTCTTTATCGTACACTTCGGGTTTGTTTTGTAGCATAAATATGTGAGTGGATCTTTATCCTACAGTATATTGTGAAACAAATATTATAGAAAACGGCAGAAGTTGTTACTTTATATTATATTTTAGGCAAACACTTTCAGCCCATTAGTGAGGATTTTAGCCAATTCGTGCAGCACAAGTCCTGAAATAGCAGGTGGTATATATGTTCCATGCTGACCAACAGAGTATATTGTAAGAAAAGCTTACATACAGTAAATATTTTTGTAAAAATGTCCCTCTGGGGACCGAAACGTCGGACCTGTGTGCAATTTGGATATAGAAAATCACTTTTTCTCTTACCTAGTGCTGTGCCGGTGATATACATCACCAGTGATCTTATCTTGACGATATATATATATATATATATATATATATATATATATATATATATATATATATATATATGTGTGTGTGTGTGTGTGTGTGTGTGTATAGCCAGGACTGGTTTCCTTGGCTACCAGACTACCCCTCCTGGCAGTAAGCCCTGGTAAGAGCAGGCCTGCCAGGAATAATCATGGGTTTTCCCCACTCACAGCAGCTTCAGTGAGTCACAGGGGAGGCGGTGGGACTAGGCCTGTGTGTGTCCAATGAGGGACTCAGACCTGGTACCTGATTCCCTTGTACTTAAGGAGCTGCACTGCTAAATTTAGTCAGTGCCTCTACCTCCTTGAGAGAGGCTGGTCTACCCACAACAATTGTGCAGGGCTCTGCCAATCTGTATTCCCTCCCTTAGGGGAGTGAATGGGAGACTATACCCCTTACTCCACCAGGGAGCAAGGACTTCTTCTGGGCCTCTTTCCCTGGAGTGGAGGTCCATGATAGATCCTGAGGATGAAGTCACAAAGCACTGCCTGTACCCACTGTGTAAGCTGTGTACTGTATGCTGACCATCTGCAGTGTGTATGAATAAAGTGACCCTGTTCAAATATATCTTCCTGCCTGAGACTACAATCTATCAGGTGGAGGGGAAGTAAATTCTCCTGTAGGGATTGTCCCCACATCCCTTGGGCCTACAAGAGATGGAGGCGCTGTCACTGTGAGAAAGAATCAGTTACTGCCCTAGAAGCCTGTCCTGTTATTTTCCACAACACCGCAGGAGACTCAGATCAACTACGAGCCAGCAGGTATGCACCACACCACATTGTGTAGCAGTGAAATCTCCCAGAGGGTGGGGGAACATGTGATATATATATATTCCCTTGCTGCAGTGGGAGCACTGTATGCTAGCTGATAATGGGAAAAGAAGTGTTGCAGACCTGTCTAAGACGTGTGAATGTGCTCACAAGTGATTTTTAATTGCTACATAGCGGATTCTGGGTAATGACATGCAAATGACCACACAGTGTCACCTTTTGCTTCTGATCTATTTTAACATGGATCCCTATAAGCGTACGCCTGCCGTATTACACAGCTTTTACAGCAAAGCCTGGGTTAAAGAAGTGCATGGTCAGCAATAAATACTCATAGACACCTGCTCCGTTCCTTTATACACCATTTTAATTAATCTAGTTGTTAAGTTAGCACCACCAGACATTATTTTATTTTGTGGTACTGTGATACTGTCTCCGAGAATGTTCTCCATGGAGGGGACATTCACAGCCTCATAACATATAGGAAGTAATGAGAGCCATTTGCAATATCATTTCTACATTTGCAAAAGATAATTAAATAGAAATAAAACCCGCAGATCCACTTACTCGATAACCAAGACTTTGGGGTTTGTTTTCTGGACAAGTGTTAAAGTGCTATGTAACACAGGGATCTAAACTTAGAAAGAAAAGTGAATTAGAATGGAATTATCTCGGTCCTCTCCTGGCAGCTTATTGTAACTATGCATTGATGTTCTTGAACTCTATCACTGTAACAACATTTGTAAAGCAAGCCTCACCGGCTACTCATTTTATACAGCTAATTATATTCTGACTCAATGGTACAGCTTCCGAAGCTTCCGAAGTACTGTACATGGAGTGTAGATCTTATGAACTTTTTCCCCTTAATATCAGCCTAGCACCCCCTCTCTTCACCTTTTAGGACCTTTCTTAAAACACACCTCTTTATATGGGTAGCTCCGCTGGCTGATACTATACATCTCATATACACAGACTGTGACCCATTACAGACACACTTACCGGAACACTTTCCTACTGTCTCTGTAAGTTCTCCTCACTTATCACTTAGATCCAGGGTGCACAAAGTGGCAAGTGGGAAATTTTCCATGGGGGGGGGGGGACGCGGCTACAGAGGTCCTGCGCTCTACCCTGGGGCATTTAAATACCGGTGGACTGCGCGAGGCCTCTGCAGCTACTCCTACCTGGTCTTCGGTGACGCGTCGCCATGCTAACCCACCGTCTAAGGACGCCGCGCGGTCAAGTCAAGTCCAATGACATCATTTGACGCCATAGCCTAGCAGGAAGGGGGGGGGGTGCGAGCCGAGAGGTAAGCAGGCAGGGGGGCACAGGATCAAAACTTTGTACTCCCCTGACTTAGATTGTAAGCTCTTTGGAGCAGTAACTCCTTTTCCTATTTTATGTCTGAAGCGCTTATTTCCATTATGTTATAATATGGTCACGTGTATTACTGCTGTGAAGCGCTATGTACCTGGATGGCACTATATAAAGATATACATGTATACAAAATGAAACACCTGTAATTAATGCTCCAGAAAAGATACTACACATTTTTTACTGATCACGTATGTTGGAAAGTTACAAACCATAATCGAGCAGTTTTTTTCTCTTTATAAGTTCCTTTACTTGACAAACATTGTGGGGAAGATATAGCTGGACAGATTAGGTCGTACTCATCAGGGGCTGAGGTGTGCACAAGAGCTTACTTCATGTACTGAATGGAAACTGCTTGCGAACATTGGGAAAGAGATGGCAATTTTGGCAACAATTCATTTTGACCAATGTGAACTTCTTTAAAAATGTTGGGAACAAAGCAAATATTACAGAAGGTTGCGAAAATATTTTTAGACATCCACACAACTCTAGCTGGAAAGTTGATGTTAAAGTATAATCTCTCCCAGGACCATAGTTAAGCAATGACAGTGATACTGCACATGTAGTTAATGAAATCAATTGACACCTATATAAAATTAATTTTTTTAACACAAATCAGATATCTGTAAATATTTTTACATTTTTTTTAAATTATTTTGTATACATTGGGAACTGAAATATGGATGTGGTTTAAGTTTCTTAGACCCCACTATTTTGTAGTTACCTGCTTTCCTTCCAATTCTCATTACCGTCTCTGATAGGGTGAGGGGCACTGTTGATCGATATGTACCCCACATCCCATTCAGAGACCCCACTGAAAGGAAAGGGACAGCAAATGCAACCTTGTATATTTGTTACCAATCATTTGGGAACCAAAGCCTGTTTGTAGGAATACTTTGCAATACAGCAGATTTGTATTTTCCCACTTTTATTCCTGTGCATTACTTATTTATATCAGAAGGTTCTAATTTGCATTCTTTGGTTAAAGATTCCTTCTGAAATTAAGTCCTTTGTTCCTGGAATCAAATCCATTGGGAGATGAGTTCTTCAGTCCTTACTGATTAATTAATATTTGATTACTGGATATATGGTTCATTAATCATCAGTGCCAAATCCATTATTACTGGAAACAATGCATGTTGGCGTTGCTAAGTCAATTTCTTTACTGCACGTTCTCATACTGTACAGGCAACACTGCGAATTACAAACAGATTTACAGTAAGAAACATCTCATTAATATATTCTTTCCTTGTAAACAGGTTTAGGAATATGTATGTACTGTATGTATGTATGTCTTTATTTATACAGCGCCTCACAGTAGTAATACAAACCAGAATCATATAAATAACACATAATGGGAAGAAGTGCTTCGGACATAAAAGTAAAATTTAGGAAAAGGAGTCCCTGCTCCGAAGAGCTTACAATCTAATTGGTAGCTAGGAAGAACGTACATAGACAGTAGGATGGCATTCTGGTAAGTGCGTCTTCAAGGGGCCAAACTTCATGTATCTGGTGTATAGTACTGTATTAGCCACGGAGCTACTCATATGCTTCATTAAGCAGGTGTGTTTTAAGGTGTGTCTTAAAGGTGGATAGAGAGGGTGCTAGTTGGGTATTGAGGGGAAGGGCATTCCAGAGGTGTAGGGCAGTCAGTGAGAAAGGTTTAAGGTGGGGGAGGGCTTTAGATACAAAGGGGTAGAGAGAAAACATCCTTGAGTGGAACGTAAGAGTCGGGATGGTGCATAGCGAGAAATTAGGGCTGAGATATAAGGAGGGGCAAGAAGAGTGTAAAACTTTAAAAGTGAGTAGGAGCATTGAGTGTGAGATGCAGGATTAGATAGGAAGCTAGGAGAGGGATTTCAACAGGGGAGACGCTGAGACAGATTTAGGAAAGAGTAGAATGATTCTGGCAGCAGCGTTTAGGATAGATTGTAGGGGAGACAGGTGACAGGAAGGAAGGCTGGATAGCAGGAGGTTACAGTAATAGAGATGGGAGAGAATGAGGGCCTGAGTCAGAGTTTTAGCAGTCGAACAACAGAGGAAAGGGCAAATCTTTGTAATATTGCAGAGGAAAAAGCGACAGGTTTTAGATACGTTTTGAATGGGAAAGAGGAGTAAAGTGTGACCCGAGGCATCGTGCTTGCGCTACTGGGTGTATTACAGAGCTTCCAACAGTAATGTGGAAGGAGATACTGGGGACAGGTTTGGGATGAAATATGAGGAGCTCTGTTTTTGACATGTTAAGTTTAAGTCGCGGGGGGCCATCCAGGATGATATCGCAGTGAGACATTCAGAAACTTTGGTCTGTACAGCAGGTTTAAGGTCAGGGGTTGCAAAGTAAATTTGTGTGTCATCAGCATTGAGGTGATATTTGAACCCAAGAGATGTGATTAGGTCACCTCTAGAGAGTGTTTACAGAGAAAAGATGAGAGGTTCCAGGACAGAGCCCTGGGGTACCCCCAAGGAGAGATGGATAGAGGAGGAGGTGTTAGCAGAAAAGACACTGAAAGTACGATGGGAGAGAGGTAAGAGGAGATCCAGGAAAGAGCTTTGGTACGATTACCAAGAGTATGGAGAATGTGAAGGTGAAGAGCATTGTCCACAGTATCAAATGCTGCAGAGAGGTCGAGTAATATGAGCTGAGTGTAATGACCTCTGTCTTTGGCAGCATGGAGGTTATTAGTTATTTTAGTGAGGGCTGTTTCAGTGGAGTGAGCAGTGCGGAAGCCAGATTGTTGAGGGTCTATGAGAGAATAGGTGTTGAGAAAATGGAGCAAGCGAGAGAATACAAGACGTTCAAGGAGTTTAGAGGCAAAAGGCAGGAGGGAAACAGGACGATAGTTAGAAAGAAAGGTAGGGGGTCAAGCTTGCTGTTTTTTAGTAATGGTATGAGTGGTGCATGTTTGAACGAGGAGGGAAAGGTACCAGAGTAGAGGGAGGAGTTAAAAATGTGTGTGAGCATAGGGATTATAGTAGTGGTCTGAGTCAAAGACAGAGTAGAGTCAGTGTGGGTTAGACTTGTGTGTGCTGATTATGCATTATGAGTTATTAGAAGTTTGGCATGTCGCTAGAGTTGTACAAATGTCTTAAAAATGGGTTCACAGTTTGTTTTTGCGGTTCTCTCTTAATTGACAGAATTTTGCTAATTTTACAAAACGTCAGTAATTGGCAGCATATAAAAAATACAGCGCAGGAAATACAAAGGACAGCGGATAACATGGGTAATGCAGCACCTGCTGATAGGGTCACCTTGATCTGGTTACAGTTTAAAATGTTTTTGGCCAAATGGCTGACCTAAATGACCCATACTTATGAGAATAAAACACATATATAAATTAACTAAATAATTTGTGATATTGGATGTATAGATACAGCTGGATTCTCCGAAACTAAATGGAATCCTATGAAACTACTGTAAATAATATAGAAAGGAATGACTTTTTTCTTATAGTCCAGAAATACTTTCTGAGATACTTTATGGCTGCTTGACAGGCATGATCCAGAGGATCTGACTTTGATTGTATCTAACAACCTCTACTTATTTCATTAGTATTATTATAATTTTTTTAATTTTCATTTTAAATACAGTATCTGTTAAGTCAACCACATCCGTTCCCTTCATCTGCATGCAGGTCCCTGCGGCAAAAACACTAAACATATGTAATGTATTAGATCCATTACAGGAAATAATATCTGTAACAAGCATAAGAATGGCAAGATGTTTGCAATATGTGAAATGAAACGTAGAGATAAAACATGTAACATTCAAATAAACTTGAATCTCAGGTTTTTCTTCTGATCATTATGCAACTGGGGTTATTTCTACAATTATTTGTTTATCGGAAAATAGTATAATAACTAGAACTTAGTTCTGACCGCAAATATAGCCTATAGGATTAAAGAGATTTTTTGGAGTGTTTGATATCTATTAGTCTAAGAGCTGTTCTTGTAAATAATGTATTTCTTTCATAAACCAAACTGCTGATGGAGAGCCTTGGGAAAACAAAAAACTATTCAGGCTCTTCGACTTTGCATACTTGCTGACATGAGGGATATGTTAAAAAAAAAATATATATATATATATATATATATATATTTATATATAGTTTGGGAAGATTATATATATATATATATATATATATATATATATATATATAAAACATTTTTATTTATTTTTTGCTTCTATTTTCTCCTGCTGCATACTGTATGTAGAAAGCTTATTTTTGAGCCTCTTACCCCTGGCAATAGAAAAGTAAGACTAACTGATGGTTAAAAAGTGTATAAGTTTTCAGGTCTACTTGGATCCTTCCGTAATAAACCATTTTTTGCTTAAGGAACCCCCTATAATTATATTGTGACATTCTGCGGACCCCTAACCCTCTCTAATAGCATGTCTGAGATCAGATGCATTGTAAGGCTATGGCCCCGCTCCCTCAGTCAGTGCGCCCACACTGCATGCAGGCAGCGCGCTGAGAGGCACAGACCGCTATCTGCGATCTGTAGGGAGCGGCGGCCATGGTTTGAGCGGAGGGGGGCGTGGTTTGAGCGGAGGGACCCGCTACTCCCCCCCTCCCTCCACAGTCTCGGTCTCCCGGGCTGCAGGAGGGAGCTGCTGCGGGCTGCTGGAAGGTAAGCAGCTCCCGCTCCCTCCCCCTTCCCCCACAAATGCCCTCCTCACACACGCTGATACACACATACACACACACACACACCACCCCCTACCTTGTGGAGGAAGCTCTCTGACAGCTCCCGCCCCCACCGCTGATATGCTCATCAGCGCACCACGTAACGCGTCACCGCTCGGGATCACAATTTTCTTGCATCCCCTGGCGGCTGACGCGTCACAGCGCGTCGTGAGCCGTGCAGCGAGGGGGGACTGGGACCGGCTCAAGAAGGATACCCCTGCTGGTGAGGAACGCGCACGCGGTCGTGCGCGCCGCCGGACGCAGCAGGACCAAAGCCTAAGGAACACCAACCCCAATCAGAGGCATTGTAAATTATTCTGCATTTGTTTCAATTGTCAAATGACCTGAAAATTACAGGGAACCCTTTAGGGTTTCCCAGGAACCCCTGTTGAAAAACACTGGAATATACAGATATTAATTAGTGTGATACAAAAAGTGACAAAGCAAGGCTAAAAATAAAATGTAAACTGGGGAGGAAGTAGACTGGAGGTGTCTGAGGTGCCTGTGTAAATGGTACAGTAGGTGTAACACAGCAGTGTACAAAAAAGAAATGTAAATGGGTCAGGAATTACAATGAAGGTATGAGGTGACTGGGCTGTGGTGGAGAGATGGAGGGCTCTATATTGGGATACCTCATTGCAGAGCAGATTTGCATTGAAACATAGATACAATGTGTTTATATAGCATAATGTGATCAGCTTCTTTAGTGAAAATCTACCTGAAGAAATGGCCCTATAAGCATCCTATCACATTCAAAATGCGGCCATTTTGTATCATTTTGAGAACAAAGCTCGAAATTTGCTCCAATTGCGACTTTTGATACGAAGAAATTCCCCATTGTGACTGGATGCATGGAAATGTGTTACAGATTATTGGAGCAGCAAAAGATAAAGAAAATGAAAGAATGGGTTGAATAATTGGTGAACTGTTTCATTTCATATTTCAGGGTCAGAGTGGAAATAGCTGCAAGAATGTTTTTTTTAAGTTTGACTAACCAAACTTTTTAGGTCTATTTCTTGAAAAGTTGAATTTGGGAAGAAAAGCCATTTTTGCTGCGGATTCAATCTCTAGGCATATGGCCCTTCATATACTGCTATTTTCGCAAAATACTGGTGAAAGTGGCTAAAGTCCATTATAATCTGGCAGAACATGGCGCACTTTTTGGGCCTACCTGAAAATGTAACATTAAGCAAAGAAACCCCCAAAATATGCGAAGCGAATCCGACGATATTAGCACGTCTCTACAAAGGACCAGGGATGCTGGAGCCAGTGTATTGTTAATCTGAACAAGTGAACATTATGTACTGCACTGTGATTCTAAAATCTTGTATCCAAGGTATCTGCAATTTCAAATGCTTATCTCTTTGAATCTCTCTACCTGCTCAGAGACAGAGGGAGGCCTATTTCTTTCTACAATGATGAATGGCTTAGAAATATAACGTTGTAATCTTCGGCCCTTACAATTCCATTCCCTTCAGTTTATGTTCCAACATTATCACTCATACCGGTCTCTCACATTTTATATTGTTCTGCTTATGAAAATGCTAAAATATATTTCATATTTTCTAAATGCGAAGTCCACACTCCTTTAAAATATGACATTCTTCCCGGAAGCTCAAAGTTTGGGAATGTGAGTTTGCTCATTAAGAGATGAGCAGTGTAACGCTGGAGTAGTTGATTTAAAGGTAATTGGTATGACCATACTCATTTTCATCTTGTTTATTATGGGGTCTATGCACGAAGGCAAAAGTGGTAAAATATTGGTGCATATGTATATATAATTTTTTTTATTGATTTTATTTATATTTAGATTCCCCAGTATGTCTGACCATGCTGTCATTAGGAAACATATTCCTACTGTAGGTCAGAAGGATGCCGGTGGGGATAGAGGTGACATTGGTGACGTTGAATCATTAGTGTACACAGTGTTAACAAGTTAAAATTGCAACCTCACTAGAGGGATTTACAGCATCAATCTATTTGTACATTCTTCCGACATAAGTACTAACACTGTGAGGCGAGAATCTCTGTTCCAAAGAGCTCACACTTCTTCTCTGGGAACATTAATTGCACATTATCTACTGTATGTAATGTAGATGTAGCCTAGCCTCCGGCTGCTACTTCTTTTCCTGGGTCCTACCAGTGAAGTCCTGATAGGTGCGGGCAGTGGATGGGCTAATTCCTTTAAAAAGGCCCAGTGTGCCTTTGCAGCCTTGGACACATTAGATGTATCCAAGGACACATTAGATGTATCCAAGGGCGGGCCTAGCAACACCCAGAGAGTGTCAGCCTGAGGGGGTGGGTGCTGATTGGGCCACATACTGGATGTGATGGCCTATCAGTATCCAGATCTGTTTTGTTATGAGACAGAGTTACAATCACACCCAAAAGGGTATAAATACTGGCACTCTCACAAAAGTAGGTGTCTCTTCCCCCCCCCGCCCCCCTGTGGAGTGAGTATCAGCTACCCTGGGTCTCACTAGGAGGCCTCAGGAAGAGCACCATGCACAGAAAAAAAGCAATGCCATGCTGTGAGATATGTACCTGCCAATAAACACAGCTGTACCATCACCAGTGTGATCACTGTCTGAGCATCAAGAACAAGGTGTCAGTATGGATTCTCCTTCCATCCAAAGGACCCATGCTGATTGGAGGCGCTGCACCCACGACTAAGGTAACCTGTAAACCTGTCCTGTTCTTCCCGCAACACCGCAGAGCACTCAGCCCTTCTGTTGCCACACAGGTACAGCGCAGCACCTAAATGGAGTAGCCAGAGAAGCAGATTACCCCAATCTCACTTAGGTTGGGGGTACAAGGGCTACATAGATTTAGAAGTGACGCGAATGGAGGTTTATATCATTAAGATGGTCCTAATTCTTTCTTTTTTATGGTTATTCCCCTTTTGCATTTTAAATAAACTTGCAGATTTGGGGATTACATTGTTTTATTTTTAATTGTAAGGTAACATCACTAAAACTGTCCAGAATCATGCATCCAATGTTCACTAAACCCCATATTACTTGGAATACCTTCCACTTTGTGGCTTTCTTCTTATACTAGTGTAACACCTTTCCTCCCCCCCCCAATCGCAGATGGGGACCATGTGGGGAAATACAATTGTTTTACTGGGTGTGGTGCGTTACCTGATAGGCTCACAGAAGGCCTGAACCTCCGCCACTGGGAGCCTGGGGTTACCTGATCATTCGTTGAACACAGCGCCTCCACCTGAAAGGGCTCCCACCTTAGTGGGATGGTCCTCTTACAGGAACCACAATAATAAAACACACATACAGTGTATGCTAATAACTGTTTACTATTGCTAATACTAATAACTTCGGTACCTGTACCACACAGAATAATGCATATAGTCATACACATAGAAGTGCACTGGGTGCACACATCACCATAAACATTCCCTCCAAAGTACTTGGGTGCTGGGCACCAATCCCCTGATGTCCCTTTATGTCCACACCCACTCAATGTGTTGGAGATAGCGCTATCCCTTTAAGTGTTAGTGCACTACTAAAGGTACCTGCCCGGGGCTCCAGCCCACGGGTGCCGCTATTCAACTGGGTTTGGATCTGCCGGATCCGACGTGATGTCCTCCTACGCGTGGGGTGAATTCCAGCGTGGATAATATCACCGCAGTTCCGCAACGTCTGTACCTTGGAGGGGATCCATCTGCAGCTGGCAGGCCGCAGTCGCTGCTTAGCATGGCCTCCGTGAAGATAGTCTATATATATATATTAGTCTCTGGTAAGATAGTCTGTATATATAGAGGGATCTGAGCCCAGACCCAGAAATCAGGCTGCGCGCCACAGAGTGTATCTTTACTTAACCAAATAGCTAAAGGGGCAGATCTCCTTCTCTAAGGCCTGTCCCTGAAGCAACCAACAAACTGGGGCAAGGGTAACCGTTATCTGGGGCCTTTGGGGGGGTTATCTGGCATAGTGCAAGGGGCTACTGCTCCCCTGCACCCTCACTCACTAGCTCCCTGCTCCAACTGCCCACTGCCAACTGCCAAATGTATCTCAAAGCAACTGCCGAGAATCCTTGAGCCCTATTGGCTGTTATGGGTCACCTGGGGCTTTCCTCCCTAGGCCTCATGGGAGTTGTAGTCCCGTGGAGGCTGCGGTAACATTGGGGCCGTGTGCGCGATTGCACTGTGCATGCGCGACTTTGGAATGGTCGCTGCAACTCCCGCACTTCACTGCGCATGTGCGACTACTGCGCATGCGCGCGCAAACCATCATGGTGGCCCCCGCTAGCCGGGTGCACCGCCGAGCCTCCTGAGGCTCAGAACGCTCCCTGCTCCGGCCCCCACCTTTAGAAACAGCCGGCGGGTCCGTCGCTGGCTCCGGCGGCACCCGCGACCGCGCTGAGGCAAAGGAGGGGGTCTCAGGGAGCCGGAGGGGACCGAGGCTACAAACTCCCCCTGGTAAAATCCCAATGACCTTGCTTGGGTAGCAACCATAACCATGTACAGAAATTATATGATAAAAAAAATGCAGTACAAATATATAACTTAACACCGTGCAATGCTCTACATGAGATTACACAATTGCGTGAACATTACAATAACGGCCTGTATCTTGGCCCAAGACCACTGCTGAGCCTCATAGTAGGGTGCCCCAACTGAATCGTAAGCTAACCGATTGGGAGGGTGCCTCATTCTTTGGCTTCTGCGAAGCTCTGGCTCTACTTCTTCTGGAGAGTAATGTGCATAGTCCTGAGGCTCAGCCTCTCCCATTGAGGGTTTAAATGTCTCTGAAAAGTCTGTTTGGGGCATGAAGCATGGGCTTCGAGGATCCAGGGGTCTACTCATTGGAGTTCCTTTATGAAAAGTTGTTTGTTGAGGCCCTTTACCCGTAGCTCCGCCGGGAGGTGCCGCGGAGTGTTGTGGTTCCCCTTGAGAGGGGCTCTCCATTCTGACCGGACTAGTTTCCTCATTAGCTTCTACTGGTTCTAACTCTCCATCTAAAGATGTAGTCGGTATCTCTGTATCTCCTTCCTCCATTTGTGGAATAGGAAGGAGGTGATTTCGATGCCAGCTTTTTACCCGGCCATCACTGTCTTTTATACGATATACTGGGAGCCCTGGCATTTGTGATTCGACTTCATAGACTCCGTCACGCCAGCGATCAGCCAGTTTGTGTTTGCCAGGGACTCCTAGGTTTCGGAGTAGAACGGCATCGCCAAGACGAATCTCCCGATGGCGGACCTTATGATCATAACATCTTTTGTTATCAGCGTTCAAACGAGCAGAAGCTTTCTCGGCTAACTGGTAGGCGTTTTGCAGACTGTCTTGTAGCCTTTGTACATATCGGAAGTGCGTCATGTTGGGTACCCCATCGGTAGGTACCCGCAGACGTATATCCACTGGAAGTCTCGCTTCTCGCCCGAACATCAAGAAATAAGGAGTGAACCCCGTGGACTCATGGCGGGTGCAATTGTAGGCATGCACCAAAGATTCCACATGTTTGCTCCATTCTCTCTTCTGCGATCCTTTTAACGTGCCGAGCATGTCCAGGAGAGTCCAGTTGAATCTCTCCGGTAAGGCGTCCCCCTCTGGGTGGTATGGTGTGGTTCGAGACTTAGAAATGGTTAGTAGCTTAAGCAGTTCTTTAATGATGTTGCTTTCGAAGTCCCTACCTTGATCCGAGTGCAGACGGTTTGGCAACCCGTAATGAATAAAGTACCGTTCCCATAGGACTTTAGCTACCGTGATGGCTTTCTGGTCTTTGGTGGGGAAGGCCTGAGCATAGCGAGTATAGTGATCGGTGATGACCAATACGTTACTGATGCCTCAGGTGTCAGGTTCAATACACAGAAAGTCCATGCACACCAAGTCCATGGGACCCGAACTTTTCAGATGAGCCATGGGGGCGGCTCTGGTAGGGAGGGTCTTGCGCTGGATACATCAGTAGCACCGACGACAGTGTCGCTCCACTGATTCACGCATCCGTGGCCAGAAGAACCGATCACGCACCAACCCAAAAGTCTTTTCTACACCCAGATGGCCATGTTCATCGTGTAAGGCTTTCAGGACCATATATTGTAGATTTCGGGGTAGGACCAATTGCTTCCTTTCGGGATGGTCATGGTACTGTACCACCCGATAGAGTAGGTCATTGTCCAGCTGAAATTTGTCAGCGTCCCGCATGAGAATCGCCACCATGTCGCTTGGAGCACGCTTCAGCATATCCAGTTTGTTTTTCTGCACGGCTTGGCGGATAAGGCCCACTACTGCGTCCCTTATTTGATATTGTATCATATCTTTCCACGAGATAATTTTATCAGGGGTGACGTTCAGCCCATCAGGATCACAGTAGGCAGCAGGTAGAGCCTTGGATTGGCATCCCAATGAATCCACGACACGTAATTCCGAGAAGGCCACATTATTCCCCACTATAGCTGCGGTGTTGCATAGGGCTCGCATTCCTGGCCCAGGAATTTCCTCCCAAATGTCTTCATCCGGGGTTGTCCCTAGTCCGGGCCTTCTAGATAGGGCATCAGCTCCAATGTTTAGCAGCCCAGGCTTGTACTTCAAGGTAAATCTGTAGTTTGCGAGAGATGCTAACCATCGATGGCCGGCAGCGTCCAGTTTGGCGGTGGTCGTTATGTATGTCAACGGATTATAGTCTGTATGCACTTCAAAATTGACCCCATACAAGTAATCGTGGAGTTTATCCACAATCGCCCATTTGAGGGCAAGGAATTCCAGCTTATGGATGGGATAGTTCTGTTCGCTGGGGGTTAAACTGCGGCTGACATAGGCCACTGGTCGGAGACCAGCCGGATATTTCTGATGGAGTACGGCTCCCAGCCCGTTGAGGCTTGCATCCACATGATGGATGAAGGGTAGTTCAGGATCGACGTACGCGAGAACGGGTGTCTCTGTTAAACATTTCTTCAGATCAAGGAATGCTTGTTCACAGGTATCTGTCCATTTGTCATTGAACGGCGCTCGCGCCCATGTAGCAGGTCGGCCCGTATCTTCTGGGTATATTTTGAGAAGATTGTTAAGAACCTTGGTTCTACTGGAATACTCTTCTACAAAACGGTGGTAGTATCCGCAAAATCCTAGGAAGGAGCGTAGCTCCATGACATTTCCGGGTCTTGGCCATTCCATCACTGATTCAATTTTGGCGGGATCCATGGCTATCCCTTCAGCGGATACTATATGTCCCACGTAGGTCACGGAGGTATGTCAAAATCGACATTTATCCAAGGATAACTTTAGGCCTTCTTGCCCCAGTCGATCCAACACCTTCATGAGCCGCGTTTCATGCTCCTCCAACAACTTGCCGAAAACAATGATGTCATCCAGATAAACAAGGCATTCTCGGGGGTTCATGTTCCCAATCGTCTTTTCCATCAACCGTTGGAACGTTGCTGGGGCTCCGCAAATACCTTGAGGCATGCGAGTGAATTGATAGAAGCCCAGAGGGCATACGAAAGCCGTCTTCTCTTGGTCGTCTGCACTCATAGGCACCTGGTAGTACCCAGACCTCAAGTCCAAGACACTGAACCACTGACTTCCCGACAGGGCATTGAGAATTTCTTCAATTCGTGGCAGTGAGTACTGATCAGGAATTGTACGGTTGTTCAAGGTCCGGTAGTCGACACACAATCGCACTGACCCATTCTTCTTTCGCACCACCACGATCGGCGAGGCGTAGGGGCTACGGGATTCAGTCACAATGCCTGCTGCTTCCATCTCTTGTAACACGTTTCGCACATCCTCCACGTCTCGAGGGGCAATACGACGAGATCTTTCTCGGAACGGAGTAGTGTCACTTAGCCGGATAGTGTGTTGGGCATTTCGGCTACAGCCCACATCCATGTCACTCGTGGAAAATATGTCCTTCCGCTGTTCCAACTTGGCAGTCAGCCGTGCCCTCCATGCCGCGGACAAGGCGGATTCTCCGAAGTCAAAGGCCATTTCCGTGGGCTGCTCCATGGAGGCTGCATCATCTACTTGGGCGGACATCATATCGACAGAGGTAACCGCGTATATCCGTCCCAATCTTTGCCCATAGTCTAAGGGCATGGGATAGGGAGAGGTGTTGTGAACATATATATACCTTAACGTTCAGAGGAATTTCGCCCTTCCACTCTCGGATCTCAGGCACAAGTCGGTAACCCCGATAGGCATCCTCTTCGGGCGCACTCTCTAAGGAGAAGAGCTGATCGGCTTCGTCTCGTTCTGGATAGCAGCATTCCTCCCACATAACTTCTACTCCCCCTGGGGGAATCACGGTCACTCCATTGTGAGTATTGAATAAGTCGCCGTATTCTACTTCATCCGGACTCGGTGGCTCGTCTTCCTTCATACTGGGTTGTATGGGTAGAGCCGAGAGGGGTAATTCACAAGCCTCTTTCAAGTATGCTCGGAACACTGCCCGTACCACATCGGTATTTGTTCCCAAGATAATTGGGGTACTGGGAGGCTCCTGAGGTTCGGGGCATATTAGCACCTCCACTTCCATTGGATGGGACTTGCCAGTGTTCAATTGTAGTATGGCTAGCCGAAGTTTCACCACGCCGTCAATGGGGTAGGCCTCCTGACTAAGTCCCCAGAGTTTCATTGCGTCTGCAGTTTGCAATGGCAGGTGACTCAGATGTTGATCATAGAACGAGCGATACACAATGGTCACCTGAGATCCGATGTCCAACAAGGCAGTTGCGTAAATGCCTTCCAGGAGGATGCGTATAAGAGCAGCTGGTCCCACCCGAATATAGGCGTCTGTGGTTACGGCTTCTCCACTGCTCGGCGGGGTGGGGCCATCGGACGGAGAAGGAGTTTCTTCAGTCTGCGCCGTGCAGGTCATGGCTTTGGGTGGGTCGGTCCTGACCTTTCTTGTCCCTGTGCAAGTCTTAACGAAGTGCCCTTCTTGGCCGCACCTGAAGCAAGCTTGACCCCCCGGAGAGGTCCCAGTCCTGGATGCCGCCGACTCCCTCTTGGGGAAGTGTAGTGCAGCAATAGAAGTTTTATGAACAGGGTAATCCTCGTCACCTTCGATCTCTTTGGCCTTTGCGATCGCTGCTCTCTTTAGTTCATCTTGAGGATGTCCTTTGGTCGAAGTAGTAGACTTTTCTTGTCTCGTAGAGTCACTCGGTAGCTTTGGCCGGTGCAACTGCAGATTACCTTCGTGAGCGAGTACTTTATCCATCAACTCTTCGAAATCTAGAGGCTGATCTGGAGAGAGAGTACAGCTGACTCGTATCGCCACCGGATGCATGGGCAGGGTGCCCTGCAAAAGCTGCTGGACTCGCATGCTATCAGCTTGGGCTGCCGGAATAACCTCCTTCTTTACCAGAGGCCATAGAGCCAACTGGATCCGACGAAGAAACTCTGACACTTCTTCTCCTTCGACTTGCGTGAGCGAGTAGAATTTGGCCAGTAATGACACGGCGTCCTTAGGAACCCCATATGTCCGGGTTAGGGCCTGGATCAGGGCTGCCGCGTCAGCATTAGGGTGTTTATTATCGTAAAATTGCACCATATGCGTAGCAGGGGGTCGTAAGCACTCGACAATCCGTTGCCGTTTTACTGTATCAGAGCAAGTCCACTCCGGGAGCACGTGTTCCGTGTGGTCTTTCCATTCCTCAAATTCTGCCTCACCCGCTGGCGTGGGTCTATTCCCAGAGAATATCTTGAGCTTGCGGTATTGATGGGAATGAGAGGCCTGGCTCAGAGCTTCTATTAGCTGAGGTAGGATTCCTCCCGTCGCTGGTTCCACCTGTAAGGACATAGGGGCCTGGGAGGGTATACTGGTTGGACGTCTGGTACTTGTCTGTCTTTCAGGGGACACGGAGGGTGGGGGCCCAGTCTGGAGAGGGGTCTCCATGGGGAGTCCGGGACTGAAGATTACCCTAGGTATCAATGGCTCTGAATATAGCAAGGACTGTCCTGAGAGTAACGCGTCATATTTCCCTTGGCCGCGGGAGGGTCCCGGTGTGGCTTCGGGATAGGGTATGGGGGCCGGCAGTGCCCTAGGTAATTCTGAGAAAATGACAGGACACCCCGGAGGCAAGGCTCCCGGAAAGTGTAGGGCGGCAGGGGTGATATTGTCCCTTACTTCAGAACGGGATGCCATAAGGAGTATGTACCAGCGGTTTGTGGGGTTCCATCTCCGCCCTATTTGGTGGGCTCGTGCGAACCCGGGAAGGGATCTGACCTGATTAAGGACTTCTTGACAGGGGATTCCTGCTGGCACATCCCCCACCGCGAGCACATGGTGGGGGGACTCATCTAGTTCCAGCGCCCAGTCGCGCACTTGTTGCTTAGACGGGGAGAACATGGTAGTGACTGCAGCAGCTCAATTTAAACTTTAATAGAGCACCCCAGGTCTGAGATCTCAGCAGCGCCTCCAAATGTAACACCTTTCCCCCCCCCCCAATCGCAGATGGGGACCATGTGGGGAAATACAATTGTGTTGCCGGGTGTGGTGCGTTACCTGATAGGCTCACAGAAGGCCTGAACCTCCGCCACTGGGAGCCTGGGGTTACCTGATCATTCGTTGAACACAGCGCCTCCACCTGTAAGGGCTCCCACCTTAGTGGGATGGTCCTCTTACAGGAACCACAATAATAAAACACGCACACAGTGTATGCTAATAACTGTTTACTATTGCTAATACTAATAACTTCGGTACCTGTACCACACTGAATAATGCATATAGTCATACACATAGAAGTGCACTGGGTGCACACATCACCATAAACATTCCCTCCAAAGTACTTGGGTGCTGGGCACCAATCCCCTGATGTCCCTTTATGTCCACACCCACTGAATGTTTTGGAGTTAGCGCTATCCCTTTAAGTGTTAGTGCACTACTAAAGGTACCTGCCAGGGGCTCCAGCCCACGGGTGCCGCTATTCAACTGGGTTTGGATCCGCCGGATCCGACGTGATGTCCTCCTACGCGTGGGGTGAATTCCAGCGTGGATAATATCACAGCAGTTCCGCAACGTCTGTACCTTGGAGGGGATCCATCTGCAGCTGGCAGGCTGCAGTCGCTGCTTAGTGTGGCCTCCGTGAAGATAGTCTATATATATATATATTAGTCTCTGGTAAGATAGTCTGTATATATAGAGGGATCTGAGCCCAGACCCAGAAATCAGGCTGCGCGCCACAGAGTGTATCTTTACTTAACCAAATAGCTAAAGGGCAGATCTCCTTCTCTAAGGCCTGTCCCTGAAGCAACCAACAAACTGGGGCAAGGGTAACCGTTATCTGGGGCCTTTGGGGGGGTTATCTGGCATAGTGCAAGGGGCTACTGCTCCCCTGCACCCTCACTCACTAGCTCCCTGCTCCAACTGCCCACTGCCAACTGCCAAATGTATCTCAAAGCAACTGCCGAGAATCCTTGCAGGAACAATTCATGGCCTGGTGATAGAGCTACATTTTTGTATGTATGTATATCTTTATATATATATATAGCGCCATTAATGTACATAGCGCTTCACAGCAGTAATACACGTGACATAGTGGTAAGTAGGAAGAATATACAGAGAAAGTAGAAAGGTGTTCTGTTAAGTGCGTCTGCAAGGGGCAAAGGTTGATGTATGAGGTTTATAGTACTGTGTCAGCCACAGAGCTACTCATATACAGTACCGACACACTTTATTCGAGTGTGGCCGGTACCGCAAGCCGGGAGATTTCCCGGCTTGCTAGTGGCCGCCCCTCGGCGTGCCGCGCGTCATAGACGCGCGGTCACGCGTCTTCGGGAGCGTGCGCCCCCTGCACGCGCGTCCAGGGGCTCCCCGAGGGAGCCCTGGTGTCCCGCGATCGCGGGACAGCGGCATGGGGTTCCGGGGGACCCGGCAGCGGTAGGGAGAGCGCCCCGATCGGAGGGCGCTCTTCCGCTGCTTCGGCGCGCGCCCATCACTCTCGGGCGCGCGCCAGGCTACTGCTGCGGCCAAGAACGGGCAAATGCTCGAATAAACTTGGCCGCAGCAGTACTGTATGCTTTATTATGGAGGTGGGTTTTAAGATGGGTTTTAAGATGGATCTTATAGGTGGATAGAGAGGATGCTGTTCGGATTTTGAGGGGAAGGGCATTCCAGAGGTGTGGGGCAGTCAGTGGGAAAGATTTAAAGCGAGAGATGGCTTTAGACACCAAAGGGGTAGAGAGAAAACATCCTTGAGCAGAACTCAAGAGTCGGGATGGTGTATAGCGAGAAATTAGGGCTGAGATGAAGGGAGGGGCAGAAGAGTGTAAAGCCTTAAAATTGAGGAGGAGAATTGAGTGTGTGATATGGGATTTGATAGGAAGCCAGGAGAGGGATCTAAGCAGGGGACACGCTGAGGCAGATTTAGGAAAAAGTTAAGGGATTCTGACAGCAGCGTTTAGGATAGATTGTAGGGTGGACAGGTGAGAGGCAGGAAGGCCAGGCAGCAGGAGGTTACAGAAGTCGAGACGGGAGAGAATGAGGGCCTGTGTCAGAGATTTAGCAGTAAAGCAACAGAGGAAAGGGCGTATCTTTGTAATATTGCTGAGGAAAAATAACAGTTTTTAGCTACATTTTGAATGTGAGAGGAGAATGTGAGAGAGTCGAGTGTGACCCCTAGGCAGCGTGCTTGTGATACTGCATGTTATGACAGTGCTTCCAACAGTAACAAGAATGTGGGAGGTGGTAGTAGGGCCAGGTTTGGGGGAAAATATGAGGAACTCTGTTTTTGACATGTTAAGTTTGAGTCGGCAGAGGGCCATCCAGGATGATATAGTGGAGAGACATTCAGAAACTTTGGTCTGTACAGCAGGTGTAAGGTCAGGGGTTGAAAACTAAATTTGTGTGTCATCAGCATACAGGTGATATTTGAACCAAAGAGATGTGATAAGGTCACCTAGAGAGAGTGTGTAAAGAGAAAAGAGAAGAAGACCTATCACAGAACCCTGGGGTACCCCCACAGAGAGATCGATAGAGGAGGAGGTGTTAGCAAAAGAGATACTGAAAGTACGATGGGAGAGGTAAGAGGGGATCCAGGATAGAGCTTTGTTACGAATACCAAGAGTATGGAGAATTTGAAGGAGAAGAGGGTGGTCCACAGTATCAAATGCTGCAGAGAGGTCGAGTAATATGAGCAGAGTGTAATGACCTTTGTCTTTGGCAATATGGAGGATGTTAGTTATTTTAGTGAGGGCTGTTTCAGTGGAGTGAGCAGTGCGAACGCTAGATGTTAGAGGTCTAGGATAGATAGTGCTAGAATCAAGTATAATCCTAATCATACTATTTAAGTCATCTCCCAGCTAAATTGGTATTCCATTCTTGTGGGACTATTAAGACATTCTTTGAATATATCCTTCTGTAACCAATAGGGCAGTGCACTGGAATCAAAACTCACTCATGTCTGTGCACATTCTATAGGAATTAAATGTTCAGCTTGGAGCACTAGCTCAGAATGTACACCTCATCCACCTCCATTGCGATATAATAAGTGGAAACCTTGGTCGGGGTATATCAATATAGGAGGAAACAATAGATACACCGGCACACACAGTAACCGTGTAAGCCATTTAATGGCGCTATATAAATAAAGACGTACATACATACATACATACATACAACATATGAAACCATGTGGATCTTTTTTACTAAAGTCTCCCGGCCACAAAAATTAGGCAACACTGATGCAACAAACAGAGCCGTATTCATCAAAGCAAAGGAATCCCATTGAAAGCAAAAAGAGTGTTTCCTTGGATAAATCTGATGCAATTTTTTTGCATAGACTTTACCCCGTTTTTACAGCTGGGAAACGTTAGTAAATAACCCCCACAGTTTAATAGGGACTTGCATCTCTTTGCTTTGCAATGTACTTCAAAGGACTTTTCAGCACCAATGCTGTTAATCTCTAATCCAATAGCTAACTGATCATTTACAAACGGGCTCATAAAACCCCTCTCCGCTCAGGCAATGATGGGGTTAAACTCATTTAAGCTCAAATTCAATTTCTACAGAAGTAATGAGACCCGCTCCCCATCACCTCTGTTTGTTTATTAAAGTAGAAGTACAGCACTGTAGACATTAATACATTCCACATTCATTTTTTACAAGGCAAGAAGCGGTACATTATATTTCTCTGGCTCCTGGGACCCAGGTCCTCACTTTTGGCCTCTTTGTGTGTTTCAAATGATAGAAAATATTAGTTCATGAATCACAAATTAATATGTTTTCAGGAACAAACTGTACAATTATTTCCCCTGAGAAAATCTCTAATACTGTCATGTATATTTGTCTATGAATGTTGCTACTTATTAAATATAATTTTTATTTTTAATTAGCATTGCTGCTCTTATTGAGCCTGTCGATGTTTGAATTTGTAATTGAGTTTCTGGTTGTCTTTCATAACATCAGATTTCAAACTATTTGAGCCGGTGTCTTTTTAAATTAACTTTGATCCTTTTAAGCGCCATACAGTGATAAAGGTGTTCCTTGAGTTACTGTAAGTAAGCAGCAAACACACAGGAATAAATGTGGCCTCTTATGAAAGTCTTCTGGTTGAAAAACTAGGGCAGAACTGGTGCAAAAAAATTGCACCAGACCTCAAAGAAAACATACCTATTGCTTTCAAAAAGGTTAATTTCTTATGATAAATCGTGTGCAGTTTTCTTACATTTTGTCTCAGTTAGCAGATGGGAGCCTTACATACATAACCCTCATTGTATTTCTGTATTAAAGCTGCAGACCAAGCAATAGCCTACGTTTGTGTGTTTTTTTTAAATAAATAAGTTCTGTACTATGAGAAAATACTTGTAGCATTGTTTTTAAAAACAACTCTGAATTACATTTTTTATGTATTATAATGTAACAAGCATTTTTTTGTTTCTACAGCAACTATTTACAAAGTCACACCCCTTCCTCTTCTGAAACAGGCTCTGGCACACCCTTTTTTGAGCCCTTCCACCTCTCTAGCAGTGCACCAATTGTATCTAGTGACTGCCTGGTCACATAATGTTCCCCACAGAACTTTGCATCTTTGGTCCTCTTCTGCTGCACTGACAGCCATTTAGTGAACCCCCAAGCCAAATCGTTGCTGATCGATCACAGACGAACGGATCGATCGGCAAGTTAGCTAATTACTTAGCGTTATTTGGATTGGATTGATGCACATATTAAAGTGGAATTTTTTTTTTAAGAAAAAAGTGGCAGCTTGAACTTCTGCTTTAACTCATTATGACATTGTGTCTGATAGTTGTGCAGTGAAAGCATGTATCTACTGTAGCTACTGAGTCCAGTGGGGAGCTGGTTGATACCAGCCTGAGGCAAGGGGTTTAGCCCTCCAATCTGTAGACAAGAACAAATGAGTGAAATAGTCAGCGCTCCAGACAGGAGCTAGGCATGTTTATTTTTGTTGCTATTTTATGCTGTTGTAACTGCAGCTAATTAAAAGCCTATAGAATATTATTTTTCAAGTCTCCTGTTTCAACCTTTGCACACATTTCCTACCTACACTAATACATACTGTACAGAGGTCTCCATCTTCTCTGGGCACGAAAATAGGGGGAAAAATATACAGGGATATAGAGGAATAAACTGAAAAAGTATGTAGCAGGGTATACCTCCTGACCTCTGGGGCGCTTGGGAAAACGCGGAGTGCACAGACTGTTCTGGGATCCAGTGAGGTGTCCCGGGATTAGGATAGTGATTCCCCATAGGCCCGAGCTAGGCCCCAATCATCGTAGCTTGAGTATTGTAGACTGGCCCCTTACTAAGGGATCCTTCCTATTAGTGAAAGCTCCGGTGACATTGCGAAGCTGGACGGACTCCAGTGAGGAACTCCTCACTCTTCAGAGACCATGTGTGCGGCTGCCGGTGGTAAGGAGATAGGGGAGTTGTTGTGCCCAACACACCATTCGGTTGAGTAGATGATATGAACCCACGAGGGTGCCTAGTATATCTAGATGATGATACAGTCTTCAGTTGGAGGAGCATGAAGAACGTCTATTGAAGGTTTTGGATCGACTACAACAGGAGGAATTTAAGTTGTCCCTTGACAAGTGTAAATTTTGCCGAACCTAGGTCATTTATGTGGTCATATTGTACCTGCTGAAGGAGTAGTGACCAATCCTATGAAAGTAGAAGCAGTGGTGGACCGGCCTCATCCCAAGAATGTGGTAGAGCTTTGTTCTTTCTTAGGGTTCTGTGGTTACTATAGAAGATTTGTGGAAGGATATGTCTGCATCGCCAAAGCGCTGAATGGCTTGTTGAAAATCTACTCTGATAATAACCGCTAAAGATCAAAAGGCCATAACCGAGGCTAAAGTACTGTGGGAGAGATACTTTATTCATTACGGGTTACCTAACAGAATGCACTCTGATCAGGGCCTCGATTTTAAGAGCAGACTCATAAAAGAATTACTGAATTACTCAAGATTGAGAAATGTCGTACGACACCTTATCATCCCGAAGGAGATGCCTTACCCGAACGGTTCAGTAGAACTCTGCTTGATATGCTGGATATGCTACAGGACTCCGAAAAGACAAGTTGGAGTAAACATCTAGAACATCTGGTAAATGCTTACAACTGCACCCGGCATGAGTCCACTGGCTTCTCCACCTACTTCATGATGTTCGGTAGAGAAGCTAGATTGCCCATGGATATTCGCCTGGAAGTATCCACCGACAGAGTGCCTAATGTTGCCCACTACCAGTATATTTGGTGATTGAAAGATAACCTTCACAGAGCTTATCAGTTGGCTGAAGAAACTACCCTAAGCTAAATCGAAATAACAAGAGGTGATACGATTGTAAGGTACGCTACAGGGAACTTTGCCCTGGAGACAAGGTTCATGTTGAGAAATTCCCCTTATGAGATATCATTGGATGATATGACACTGGGGTTTTTTTGTTTGCCTTCCTCTGGATCAATAAGGAGGTATAGTTATAGGATAAAGTATCTGTTGTCTAAATTTAGCATAGGTAGAACTTGATGGACGTACGTCTTTTTTCAACCTCATCTACTATGTAACTATGTAACTTCCAATGGATGAATAGCATAGAACTATATGCAATGTGTGTACATACTCAGGTATACTCTGTCACTGGTACACCTGAGAACGTAATCTGGGACCTCAAATCATAGGAGACCATCCTTTATCAAGAAGCATTTTATGGAAGCATCGTGAACCATAATTCTCTGTCTCAAGCACTTTATAACGTTCTTATCTTCTGCACTAATATATATTTTATATTCTTAAATAATTGTTCTTTAATAACTGTCCTGTTGGGGGCGCGCACGTGACGTCACGTGGATGCACGCAGGCTAAGGAAGCTCCAACATAATTTAAAATAACCCCTGATCGGTCCCGTGGGACATTCTACTGGCCGGGGAACCAGCGGGGTGGCCCAGAAGATGTTGTGGTTTGTTCGCAGTTCCTTGATTGCATGGGGGAAAGGTTGTACATTATTTTTTTCTGCTGTGCTAATGCCATTGTGGAAACTCACAATCTGAAACTCTCTAAGTTGCTGTCTAGTTTACAGTTGCATACTGTTGGTGGTGGTTGTACTCCATCATTCTGGGGCTGCTCTATTTTTTGTTGAAATAGTCGTAGACTCCTGAATAATTCTTCTAGGTCGGAGTATAATGGGATTTGATTCAGTTTGTTGGTGGGACAGAATGTTAGTCCCTTAGAGAGAATGAAAATCTCAGTGTTTGAAAGTTCATAATCAGACAGGTTTATATCTCCCAGGCAGGCTGTGTGTTCTTCTGGGCTGACAGTGAGTATCTGTTTTGAAAAGTCATTTGAGGTTTCTAATTTTAAGTTAGGAGGACCAAGGCGGTAGCAGCAGAGAGCAGTGGTGGAGCCCGCCCCAGCAGACACCGGAAGTTTTAATTAGCTTCCGGGTCATATACTGCTGGGACGGGCTCTGTCACTGCCATCTGCTTCCACCGCCATGGTCTTTCTCCGCAGCTGCAGCCACCACCCCCGCCTTCTGATTCATTGAATTAAGGAAAAATCCTGTATATATACGGGACGTCTGGCGACCCTAGTTTTAATATATTCTATTTTCTCAACATTTCTTGATTTTTATTCACACAGATTTTGGTGAAGGTTGTCTTTTCCTCTTTTTTTTGTGCTCCTTTTCTTCTTCTCGTATAGATGTAGAAGTGGTTTGTTGGTACCAATAGGTTTATCCATTGTTTGCCTTTTAAATTTACATATCAATCCATAAAGAATTAAAGGGCTAAGGGCATAAGGCAATTGATGTTGGATTACTGGCAAGTCCCATGGAAGAGGTAAAAGATTGGGGACTGTGGTTCATATTGACTAAGAAGTGCTGATCCAGCATCAGAGATGTGCAAAAATTTCAGCAAAGGTCACGAACCAGATGAAATTGGACCTTTTCAGTCATTAAAACAAAAATTACGACCTAATTAGAGTCCACAAGCATTTTGCCCATTAGCATTAGGTCAATGTGCATTGCAACTTTGCTTAATATGCTAAATTCTCTAAACAAAGGTGGATAGTCCTGCTCAACTATTAATTCAAATCAAAATGTCAGGGTGAGGGGTGGTGCTAGCTTGGAACGAGGTTAATGCATAAATTGAAGTGAACGAAGCAGACAGATTCTTGTTGCTGCACACGGACAATAGAACACCCCAAAGTGTAGCATGATTAATATATAGACATTAAAATTACTTTCATTCAATAATAGCATGCAATGCACTGTGTGTAACACTAACAAATTAACAAACGCACTTAGAAGTGTGGGGGGGAGGACATACGTGAAACTATGAATTAAACATTATATTGCGCGTGAAGTCTCCACCAATATATACTGTATAATGTGAAAAGATTAAAGTGAAGCTTGCTAATTGAGAGCACTAGCTATATGAATCACGTGTATATAGTAAAGGAGAGACTTTAGGCTTAAACCTAGAAACCCATTCATTATGCATTTCACGTGTGTTCTTTTACAGTAGCCAGAGTTCAATTGATAATAGAAAATGAAAAATAATGAACTGCTGCATGATGCACCGGTTCATAATCATCTTATTATTCAAATGATAGTGATTAATAGTGCACCTATACACCTATTTTAAATGATTTGTTTAATGTAATAAACCCTACATTTCTAAAATCGCTAGATTTGTTTTATGCTGAGCGTATAAACAGGGTGCATACACCTTGTTTTGCTCACTGTGGCAATATTTTGTTGAACACGTACAAAATTGCAAAATCTAAGACTGGTTTTGGGACATTTTTGGTCATTTTTGCGGCTTGGTGAAATGTTTCTCAAATGCTCTAAATTTCATGACTGCATTTTGGATAGTTTCTCACATCTCTAGTACTGTATTAACTCCATCCTATATAGAAGGAAGACATCAGTAAAGTGCATATAACTTCAAAAATCTGAATGAAAGCAGTCAAGAGTGATCGCAATATGGGGTATAGTTAGTAAAAGTGAGATCGTATTTTCAAGAAAATGCTAGTGCAAAGTTTCCATGATGGTTTTCAGCTGAGACATGACAGATAGTGTAGACTAGTAGTGTCCAACTTCAGTCTTCAAGGGCCACCAACAGGTGAGGTGTAAGGATATCCCTGCTTCAGCACAGGTGGCTCAATCAGTGGCTCAGTCAAAGACTGAGCCACTGATTGAGCCAAACTGTGCTGAAGCAGGGATATCCTGAAAACCTAACCTGTTGGTGGCCCTTGAAGCCTGGAGTTGGCCACCTCTGGTGTAGAGTAAGGCTGCAGCCCAGCTGACGCTGATCGTGCTCATGCTTGAGAGCGGTGACATCACCAGCTCTCCAAGCATGAGCGCTGGGTGTCCTGGCTATTTCGCAAGCACGCGCGTGGGGGGGGGGGGCTTTGCAGGCAAGTTGAGCGCATTTGAAAGTTAAATTTTTTTGTTTCCTCAAGCACCATGCTTGAGTGAGCGCACATGCACCGCGTGAGCAGGGACATAAAGATTTGTGTAAGTAAAAGCGGCAAGCACCATACGCTCAGCGCCAGGGTGGCCGCAGCCTTAGAAAGGCCTAGGGTAGGGATATTGAGGAAATCTGCTTCTGACTGAAGGTCAAAGTATGAAGGTCATTGGGGTTGTGAAATATGTAAGAATCATATCAAATTTGCGACTCAGAATATCTTCTTCTTAAAGATGAATAATGAAAAAACCGCCGAAGAAAAATAAATAAAACCTTCTGATGTACGAAAATGAGCACGTGTGTCTTGTGCAATGTGCTCGGAGGAAGATCATTTGTTTCAATGTGACATAATTAGATCACATCAGCAAAGGAGCTGCCAAAGTGTCCTTCCTGTCCAATATCCTGCACTAGAAAATCTATACACTACCATACTTGCAGATGCAGTGAAAGTTTGATTGCTTTAACAAGGGAAAATGTAACTAGATTAAGAAGTATGTGGCAGATATTCGCAAGCTTCACTAATGACGCTTTAGGGAGAGCGAGGGAGTTGAAGCATGACATTGCATTGCATCTGATTAGGTGCTCATGATATTCATTTCTGTCAGGCAGATATTACTTTCAAAGTATGTTCAGGCGAAGAAGAAAGCGCTGTGTGACCTTATTCCTGCTTCTGTTTCTAGCGCTAGTTACTATGTAGAGATTCTCCAAAGAGATCGTCTAACCCAGGAGTGGCCAACTCCAGTCTTCAAGAGCCACCAACAGCCCGGGTAATAGGGATACCCCTGCTTCAGCACAGGTGGCTCAATCAGTGGCTCAGTCATTCTAACGGTCACCTGTGCTGAAGCAGGGAAAACCTTAAAAGCTGACCTGATGGCGGCACTTGAGGACTGAAGTTGGCCACCACTGGTCTAACCAATATAAATTCCTAAAGGACTGCCAAGTGTTCTGATGATGACTGAAAGAATACTGGGAGTCTCCTTCACATGCCCCTGAGTCTTCTCACCATGTTAATATGGAAACATCGTTGAAATTGTGAAGTTAGTCATGGAAAGTTCTGATTAGTTTGGTTAATAAGTAGGTAGGAGAGCAACAAGCCATGTGATTTAGTTAATAAAGTATGGGTGAAGTGTAGAGGACAGGGCTATCTTGGTTTTTTTTTCCTTTCCATATGTAGGATATGGATGGCTGGGATCCCTAAAAAGGCAGATATTCAGTACCCTCATATGGGTGTAACTTGTAATGGCAGACACTAAAATGGTGGGTCTTTCTTTCTAGCAGCAAAGAGCAGCAGCTTTTGAGTGAAAGTACAACTCAACCTCCTTTTGATTTGATGAAAAACAATAGATCGTTTCTTCCAGTTTTGTCCCTGTCATACCGTGAAAGTTGGAGCATTTTTAAGCAGCTTTGAGATGTCTAAATAAGACAGTTTACCCAGAGGGAAGATGCCAACTTTTATCTTTCATGTTTGCAAAACACGGCTGCCCTATCCCAAATCATTTTACATTATCCCTGTTGTTTGTACAATCTCTGTCTCTTAAATGCGTCCCTTATTCCCCTGACAATTAGAAAAGCCGGCAGGTGTCTTAGTTTTGTGTGTAGCACCACGCAGGCTGTTTTGCTCGTAGTGTTCCAAATATAATAATAAGACTTTGTGAGGTGAAGGGTAATGTGCCATTTCTTGTCACATTTTTCATTCCATTGCACCTAATTAATATCAATTAAAAACTGTTCCAGTTTGCACTTTGACTATCTGAATATTTTGGGGGAAATGATTAATTTTTCGGTCTTTTTCTTCAATTTTATGGCAAAAATAGCAATTAGCATTAATTAAATGTTTTGCAACACAGGCAATTTACTGCATCTTGACTTCTGAAACTAGGCTGTTAGTTCAGAGTCTCATTCATCTTTTTACTTTTACGTGAATTTATTGCAAGCCTTCCTGATACCACTACTAAAGAATCACTCATTGCTACTTCTTATAAAAATACTTCTTTATTTTGCAGATGTCTGTGGTGGAAAATAAACACTCGTCCACTGTTATGTACTTGGGTGGAAAATACAAGGAAAGGTACAGTACAGTCTAGTTTCACAGGCTTTCTTTATAACTCCTGTCTGAAATGCCTCTCTTCCCTTTTCGTGTTGATAATTCTAAGACATGGATCTTGCGTGTCTCCCTCTATGACTCAGGGGGTCTGTTCTCTCTGTTCTCTCCCACTATTAACATTTCCTTGTGAATTCATTCTAATCAAAGATTCTCTACTAAGGTTTTCTTTTGTGAATTGGGGCACTGTAAGGTAACACAATCTCTCCTACAGTATATGTCTTCAGAGGAGTCAATTAGCATCTTCTTTCTAGCACGGTAAGTTTAAGCACTAGATCCACAAAGACTTACTAAATCAGGTCTCATAATGTAACGTTACCTAAAACAGTTGAGGATGTGAAGATCCCCATTCTAAAAAAATATTCTGTGAAAAAGCAGCGTCCAAACCGCATCTCATTAGCATGTAGACAATGTCACATTATTGTAGCATAACATTGCGTTATATTCCAATAATGTGGCGTTAGGCTGGTCTTGGCATTACTCCTATCCAAACCCTGTAATAGGGTTTTTGCAGATGTGGAGAGGAGAGCACTAGGAAAATATGCTTGGAAATAAGGTTAAGTTATTTAATTATTTGGGTGGCGTTTTACACCCATGCAGTCTCTGCAAAAGCCCTATTTCAGTGTCTTGTTAGAAGTCATTCAAAGTTTAGGTATAACTTAAATAACACATAACATTAAGTCCCAGTATTAAACTTAACAGACTCTGGCGGATATACAATGTTGTGATAACACCTAATTGTATGTCGTTTACCACTAACGTCCATTATAGTTAATGTTATGCGCTGTACAGGAAAAACATGGCTTAATGTTATAAACAAGAAAATAAGGTAAAAATAGCCCTAAAGTACAGTCTGAATTATAATTCAAATATGTCAATGTTTTATTGCTAGAAGTTCATATAAAAAATGTAAATGTAATCAAATGTGAATGACCACATGTACCTTGCATAACAACAATGACCTGGTCATTTACAGTTAGAGATTGGGTATAACTAAGAAGATATCAGTGAACCTGCACCAACTGGGATGGGGTGGAAGGAACATTTGTTACACAATGTTCCCAGTTTCTCTTCCTCCAGAGACAGAAACATTTTAAATGCTATAAGAATCATTTAATTTGTTGAAGAAAGCACATTGTATCGTTGCTGTAAGTTATTTACGGATAGTTTCTTTTATGTGAAAATATTTAATTTGGCTTAGCAAATATTTGTGACCATGTTTACAAAAGACCATGCACCATATTGACCACGCGGTCTTCTGGTGCTGGAAGACGCCTAACAGCGCACGGACTGGAATGCACTCTAATGGGTCTTCCAGCACTGGAATGTGTCTTACGGCAGAAGACTACATCGTAAATATGGGCACATATGTTCTAAGTTTGGTAACATCTACACTACGGTTCATTAATTGCCCCCGGATGTTGATGCTATTTTTTGTCCCTCCATTTACTCATCTGCTGTTGTTCATTATTGTAGAACAAATTGAGTTATGATTTTTTTCTGTGGTCTGACTGATATTGCTAAATATCTGCAATGTGCCAGAGATGAAAAGGATAAGGAATGATCTCCATGACAACCAGAAAACAAAAAGCTTCTTCTGTACCATTTATAGCCATACGTATTTCAGAGAACATCTCCGAACCTCAAGGGCAATTTAATCCAAGTATTTTACAGCATGAATTTTAGTGGGACTCAAGGATCTGTATGTACAGTGCGTGCAAAACACAGAGAATCACAAAGACAGGTTTAAAACACTCTGTGCTCACTTTCAAGATTTACATACTACAGGGTAGATATTAGAGACATATAGGGAGTAATAAGGGGTGATGTATTAAATTCTACCCGCTGCAATACAAGGGAAAAAGTGGACCAAAACTATTGCACCATATTGTTCAAAGAGTAGAAAATGGGTGATTTCTATTTGCGGACTTGGATCCGCCTCGCTCGTCCAGTTACTTTTTTATTTTAGAGAGGAATCCAAAATCTGAAATCAATGAGGTGGGGGGGGGGGGGGTGTTATCTCGCTCTCAATCTGTGTGTGGGTTTTTTAACAATTTGGAACAATTTTGCAATGGATTGTGGAATCCGCTAATTGGATTCTTAAAAATCCGTCAGGATTGTATCCAATAGCGGATTTCAGTTGATCCCCACTGATTGGACACTAAATAGTCTACAGACAGATTTTGTTTTGAGGGGGGTTGATCTAAAAAATCCAGGAAACAAATTTGGGCTGGTTTGCCTACCTCTAGTCCGATAGATACAATGTAGTGTAGTATTTGTGCTTTTTACTTGTGTTTTCGCGATACAGAACAGAGCTTCTCACCGCCGGGCAGATCACCGCTGTACAATTCTCCGCACTTCGGCTGCCCAGTGCTCCTAGTCCCGTGACCACCTGCCACTCCTAATCCCATGAGCACCACTCTACGGCAACCCGCCTGGTGGTGAGTTATAGTGGCCAATCAGCCATGGCCAAAGGTCTCATTCCGAAAGAAGACTATTGGAAGAAGTGCCCTGCTCCTCCCTTCCCAGTTTCAAACTTTATTAGTCCCTGTAAATGTACACCTGATATATAAGAACACACACACACACAAAAAAAACAGATGACAAACTCCATTCCTTACCATGCAACTAGTATTCTTGGGAGCTTTGGGTGATGTTCCCCCTCTGGAAACTAAACATAACGGGGGCTATGTATCAAAGCAAAAGGTTTTTGGTTTCCCTCTGCATGCATTTCTTTTATGTATATTTTATAGTATCAGAATTTGCAAACCATACATAAAACACATAAAAACTCACGTCAAATAAGATATACAAGGATAGGAATACTTTCTTGTTTTGTAATTTAAATGAAGCATTTCAAGCATGCTGCTAATATGCTAATAGTATTCATGCTGTGCTCCCTGTGTCTTTATTGCTCTATCTATAATAACCTTCAAGTTAGTTCTCCAAGGAAAAGCTACAGTACCTGCCCCGTATCTATACAGTTATAACTATGTAGCCATGTATTCTTTTTGGCTACTAATCTGCCCTGCCTAACATATACATCTTGGTACCAGCGCAGGCCGTGTTAGGATTAATCCGGGTTTTTCTCTGCAGCAAGCAATCACACTTGAGTGACAGAGGGGGCAGGCTAAGACTTGTGTACAGCCCAATCAGGGGCTCAGACCTAGGATCTTCCCCCGGGATACAAAAGGGTCTGCACAGCCAAATTTAAAGAGTTCTCTCCCCTGAGAGAGAGTGAGTTCCAGGGAGTGTGGAGTCAGGACTCTGACCACCTTCCATCCCCTCCCTTAGGGGAGTGGGACAACTACCCCTGATCCCGCCAGGGGATGAGGGAAGAGCAGAGGATAGACTCTTGGGCCCTCAAGCCTCCTGGGTTGATTCCAGGGACCATCCAGAGGAGGGAAGAGAAGTGTACCATGTATGCTGTTACCCTGCTGTGTGAAGAATAAAGCTGTTCCTGTGATTTTATACTCCGGTCTGAGACTGCAATTAGTCAGGGTGAGTCAGAGAGAGGGTTCTCCTGCAGGGATTGTCTCTAGCACTCCTGGATCCTGCTGGAGATGGAGGCGCTGCACCAGTGAGAAAGAACCAACCATCACCCAAAAAGCCTGTCCTGTCTTCCCCATTAACACTGGCGGAAACTCAGCGCTCCTGTAAGCCAGAAGCTAACCAGCACTACACACCTTGTAATAGCGTAATCTCCCAGAGGGTGGGGGAAAACCTGTTACAACTATAATTGCAAAGTTTCTCTTCCACAGTTATTCAGAGGGCGATATGTAGCAAGCTGTATAAGACTAAACTCACATTTAAAATTATATATATTTTTCAGTACATTGCTGTATGTCTCTGTGAGGATCTCACAGTATATATCAAACTTTGCAAACTGTAGTGTTGCATAAATGAGACACAAGATGTAGCATTATGGCTCTGTGCCACATTGAATCAATGTATTAATGTGCTTTGCACTGAGTTTGCTGTTTGTACCAGTAAGTGATTTGAGAATTAGTTATGGGAGGAGATTTTCAGTATAAATATAATATAATTTGATGTATCAAAATGTGTTACTATATCTAATGCAGTTTCCTTTTTTTGAGTCATACTGTATAAATCTGCCTGGATTTGGTGACATTCTCAGAGATCTACTTCAAATGGAAGAAACAAGATTGATACATTTCATAACACGCTGCGGGTACAAACTGGCAGAAATGGAAATGTTTGTTACTTATTTTGGAGCAAATGACTTTATCTTGACACATATCCCCTTGATATCAATTTTCCAAAGTATTTTTCATCCATACTCTCTTACTTGTGTCAGACGGTATAGGGAAATGGGGCAATATGTAACTGGGAGGTAGGGAAGGAGGTTGATATTACTAAATGCTGCAATAAGACGAGTTAAGAAAGAGATTACTTTTTCATTTAAATATGACTTAAATTCAATATTTCCACGTTCTATGCATCAACTAACACCCAAGATTGCATTAACATATTCTATTTAGGAAACATGCATCATATGTGTGGTACATAAACATTTATTATAGTACACTGCTCATTTGACACAAACGGACAAAATTTTAAGGGTCTATATTTATTTATTTATTTATAAAATGTTTTACCAGGAAGTAATACATTGAGAGTTACCTCTCGTTTTCACGTATGTCCTGGGCATAGAGTTAAGATGACAAATAATACATGGTTGTAAATACAGTAGATATGGGAAATGAATCCCCGATAGGTGCTGCTAATGTCTGGGTGATATTTGCAATATAGCATTAAAGTCCAGGAGAGAGTTGAACTTGAAGAAAATGCATGTGTAATAAACAGGCTTAAATGCTCATTATATAGCCCTAGTGTGGGATATCCATGATGGTACTGAAGCCCCACAGTGAGTGTGTGAAATGGACAATCAATGAAGAGAGCACACCCCACACCCACTAATGGGACAGCACACCTCAATCCCTAGGCATGAGCAAGTAATATAGCCATACACAATATAAACTGCAGTAGAAACATATTCAGTAAACTCACAAATCATCAAGTCCTGGATAGATTCAGCGTGGTGGAGCACTGCTAGAAAAAATAATAAAGGGCTGGAGGCTTGTAGCGAGTTAAAAATTCTTTAATCTAATGCATCAGTAGACCGGGCTACAAAAAGAGAGGTTCTCTAACGCGTTTCTTTGACAAAGCGCTTTGACAGCGCGAAACGCGTTAGAGAACCTCTCTTTTTGTAGCCCGGTCTACTGATGCATTAGATTAAAGCATTTTTAACTCGCTACAAGCCCCAGCCCTTTATTATTTTTTCTGGCAGTGCTCCACCACTCTTCTCAACATGATTGTAAATACAGTTACATAAGTGAAAGGGGTATACATTATATTCAAGACATAGCATGCACAGTTAGAGGTAATATATATTATAGACGTATGTAGCAGTTACAGAACAGATTAAAATGTGAGACCGCTTTAGTTTTGAAAGAACTAGACTGGTGGAGGCATTAAGCGTCTCCAGTAGATTTTTCCAGTTTTGGAGCACGGTAAGAGAAGGAGGAGCGGCCGGATACTTTACTGAACCTTGGGACCATGAACAGTCTTTTGGAGTCAGATCTCAGATGATAAGTGCTGCATGTGGTAGGGTGAGGAGCTTGTTCAGATAGATGGGTAGCTTGCCCAGAAAGTATTTGAAGGCAAGACAGGAAAGATGAACTTTGCATCTAGACTCAGGCATAGCCTGAAAACCTAAACTGTTGGTGGTGCTTAGGACTGGAGCTGCCCACCCTTGATATAAACTCAATATTTGTACACAATATGGTCCATTCTCCCCTCAACGTGCATGGTAAAAGTGGAGCAATTTGGGGGTGGGGAGGGATAACTGCACTGTATGCATCCAAGAAAAATGTCCCATTGAAATCAAATCTCCTTCAAAATCCAGAAGGAGCAGGAACAACCCAGAAGGAAAAAAACACAGTACAGTAATAGTGTACACTGTATATAGAAATGTGAGGGTATGGACTGGAGCTTGGCTCATATGTATGCTCACCTACAAGAGATAGGGGGTCATAAAGCAGTTACAACAACTGGCTGTTGTGTGCCTCTTTACTGCAATAACGGCTGTTGGATCCCCAGGATATACAGGCGAAGACACTGGTGTGCTCCAGGGTATATAGGAGTGACCTAGTGCAGACCAGAAATTGTCTCAAAATTTAGTGTACACTGGCGACCGACCTGAGTCTAAGTCGGCTAGATCCGCGGCTCTCAGATTATCCCGGTTAGGTGCGTTTTTTTGTCGTTTTCGCCCGGAGTGAACTGCGTTATTTTCGCACTCGTGATATTAGCATTTTATTCTCGCAGTCTGCAATACTGCAATGCCATGTAAAAACTCAGGGGGGGCGTTTGCGAGCTGTTGTCTTGGAAGTCTAATACCTTCGCGGTTCAACCTATGTCAGTACACAGTCTGTGTGTGCGCGCGCAGTAATTGTAAATTTGCATATTTAAAGTATACATGCATTTGCAGTGCTGTTCTGCAGTACAGTATGTCTCAGTATGTCTCATTTGAAAATTGTTGAAACGCATAGGCGTGTACTGTACTGTAACAGTGTCACATTTCGGCATATACAGCGCTCTCCCCTCGCTCAGGATAATTAACTGCACTGCAGGGTATTTCAACTTCTTATCGTCTCTACAATGCAGTACATCTCTCCCACACCATTCCTTTGAACGTGTGTCTGGTTTCAATCACATTCCTGCTTCACAGCAGGAATTTACCGCGCATGCGCCTGTAACTTTGCCCACCACTGCTTGCTTGCCTGAGTGAGTAAAAAAAATTAAAAAATTTTTTTATTGTAATTTTTTTATTTTTATTTTCTCCACAAGCCTGCAAAAACATCTTACTGTATTACGATATTCAATCTGTGCTGTAGCTTTTGACTGCGACCCTGTGCGTTTGACTGCACATGGTTGATTTGTGTGCTTTTTACGTACTGTATTTGGGGGTGTATTATTATGATAATCTGCCTTTTGAAATTAAAGTATGTCTTTAGCTTTGAACTTCATGCAGCTGTACCCTGTAGCTACCTCCCCCACGAAGGCTAGCTCAAGGATTTGAAATTCCACAGAGTCGTTAATTATCTGAATCTTGCCATTGTGTTCTTAATCCGTCCATAGGCGAGCTACAAAGCCTCACTGCGCCTGCGTGTAATCCTTTTTGAGAGGGGAGCTACTTAGCTGCTTACTGTGCATGCGTCACCCAACCCCCCCCTCTCCATAGAGTCGTTAATTTTCTGAATCTTGCCATTGTGTTCTTAATCCGTCCATAGCCGAGCTACAAAGCCTCAATGCACCTGCGTGTAATTCTCTTTGAGACGGGAGCTTTGAGGCTTTGTTTATGGCAAGGTTTTGGAAAATCCCTTCTCGAATTTGATTTGCACAGAGCATCACCTTGATATTATAATAATAATAATAGCATATTTTTGTATACCCTGCTTCAAACTCTCAGTGCCACTCTGTCTTTTACTCACTGAGCCACTCCCTCTCATATTACGATATTCAATCTGTGAGTTTGCCTGCAATGGTTGATTTCTGTGCTTTTTATGTACTCTATTTGGGGGTTGAATTTGGGGGTTTATTGACCAAATTATTATGATGAACTGCCTTTTGAAATTACTGTACTCTACTCTACAGTATGTAATTTCTTTGAACTGCTGCACAACTAATCCTTCATCCCTCCCCCACGCACACACAAACTCTTTTCGACAGACACCTCCACAGAGTCATTAATTTTCTGAAGTTAGTCATTGTGTTTTTAATCCGTCCCTAGCCGAACGTCAATCACCTCACTGCGCCTGCGTGTACTCTAATCCTCTGTGAGATGGGAGCTTGCTGCTTACTGCGCATGCATCACCCAACCCCCCCTCTCCACAGAGTCGTTAATTTTCTGAATCTTGCCATTGTGTTCTTATTCCGTCCATAGCCGAGCTACAAAGCCTCACTGCGCCTGCGTGTAATCCTCTTTGAGATGGGAGCTAGCTGATTACTGCACATGACTCACCCAACCCCCCCCCCCAACCCTTTGAGGCTTTGTTTACGGTAACGCTTTGGAAAATCCCTTCTCGAATTTGAAATGTAAATCTGATTTGCACAGCATTGTGAGAATTGAGAGTTAAAAAAAACATTAACTGATTCATGT
Source organism: Ascaphus truei (assembly GCF_040206685.1). NCBI lineage: Eukaryota > Metazoa > Chordata > Amphibia > Anura > Ascaphidae > Ascaphus > Ascaphus truei. The sequence continues at coordinate 49,116,724 of NC_134490.1, read as the reverse complement.
TGTTTTGTCATTCATTCTTATTCATTGGTGTACTGTGGGTGTGGGGAGGGGTGGGTGTTGTCAATGATTATGATTAGCAGGAATGTAAATACATTTTTATTTTATTTTATCAGGAACCAAAAAATACAAATATAAAAATAATCATGAATAATACATAATGCAGTCTTTATTAAGTTCTTCTGGCAGATTGAAATTGGATAAACATTTATAAAACATTTGTAAAACATGGAGAAACATGAATAATGCACATTTATAAGAATATTATTTAATAATATATACTGTAATGTATAATATATTTATATATAGTAATATTATTTTTTCCGTCTTTATCTTGTTCCTCATTCTGTGTACAGTACAGTAGTTCATTGGGAGAGGAGAGGTTTTGTGTACATCATTACTGCTGTTTATATACTGTACATTTGACTGTACAAACAGATTTGACTGGACACAACGCCCACCTCCCCCCAGGCCACCCTTTTTTCCTGAAACGACAAGAAAACAAAAGATTAGTGCAGTTATGTGCGTACTGTATTATGGCATTGTGTGATGTGTAGTACTACTATACATGGCTGGTGCTGCTTTCTCTGGAAAGAAAAAAATTGAGCAGTTAGTAGGCAGTTACTGTAGAACTGTCAAACTATTCTATACTGGAACTACTGTATACTCTGACTACTGTTAAATACTATGTACTGTAACCTGATGGCTGGTGCTGCTCTCTCTGTAAAGAAAAAACTGTAACTACTGTATACTCAGACTATTGGTAAAGAAAAAATCTATGCCATACTTACCTTTATCATACTGTACTTACAATACTACAGCACAGTACTACTTTCCTGATGCTTGCCCATTACGCGCGATCACAATGGGCAACAAAGTCGCAATATGGTCTATATATTTATTGCAGCGTTCCACGGTGAGTAAATCGTTCCAAAAACTCAATATGCCTTTCAACAGCTCGTCCTTTTTGGAGGGTTTCACCACTTTCCGGATATGGTCCTTCAGCTGATGCCAGACCATTTCGATCGGATTGAAGTCTGGCGATCTGTCATTGGAAAAAAAGGACAATTAGTTTAAGAGATACAGTACACAGTAAAAACAGTGGGGAAAAAATGAGACACGGTTACCGCACTTACTCCGCTGGCGTCTTCACCCAGTTGATACCACGCTCAAGGATATGCACTGTTGACGCGGTGTGCTTTGGATCGTTGTCCTGGTAGAAGCGGTGACCATTCGGAAACTCGCGTGTGATGTATTGCACTATCTCAGGGACAATGTTGTCTTGGAAGAAAGCTTTATTCATGATTCCTATAGCAAGAAAAGAAAAGTGCTCAAAAAACTGCACAATAGTACAGTACAGTGCATACAGTAAGGCTACACTAGTAAAGTCCAGTGCATAAGGCTACATTATATTTGATATATTTAACCTTCAAAGATGACAATGCATCCTGGTCCACGCGTAGAGATGGCACCCCACACATGCAGCTTCACAGGGTGTTTTGGCCACGGCTTCAAAGATATGCGGCCTTTTTGTGGAATGCATAGCTTGCAAATCTCTTCAGTGACACAGTTGACTCGTCAGTGAAGATGCAATCCTGGAAAGTTTCCCCACTGCCGATCCATGCCTGGGCCTGGACCACTCTTTTGATTTTGTTTGCGTCCCTTATCATGGGGTACGCTCTGTAATGACAAGGAATACATAATTTTAGCGGTACAGTACAGTTTCCTAAACAACACTTTAACCTCCTGTACTGTCCAGTACTAACCTCACACGTCCATATTTCCATCCAATGCTGCGTCTCATCTTCTTTATGCTGGTCTCGGATACAGTGAGATTGTGATTTTCCTGCAGAGTGTATCTGCCCCTTAATGCACTCTTCTCATCATTCTCCTCACTTATTATGTCCACCAGAAGAGTTGTGTCCCTACAATGTAAAGAAAAACAATCCGGTAAGTAAAAACATTAGAGACAGTAGATCAACAGGATACAATATATTGTTCTATTAATATGCAGCAATATAAAAAATATATATACTGTTGTAATATAAAGAGAAAAAATATATATACTGTTGTAATATAAATATAAATATACAAAATATATATACAGTTGTAATATAAATATAAATAGAAAAAAAATATATATACTGTTGTAATATAAATATAAAAATACAAAATATATATACTGTTGTAATATAAATATAAATAGAAAATATATATATACTGTTGTAATATAAATCTAAATATACAAAATATATATACTGTTGTAATATAAATATAAATATACAAAATATATATACTGTTGTAATATAAATATAAATAGAAAAAATATATATACTGTTGTAATATAAATATAAATATACAAAATATATATACTGTTGTAATATAAATCTAAATAGAAAAAATATATATACTGTTGTAATATAAATCTAAATATACAAAATATATATACTGTTGTAATATAAATATAAATATACAAAATATATATACTGTTGTAATATAAATATAAATATACAAAATATATATACTGTTGTAATATAAATCAACAGAAATAAAAAAACTATTAGATACAGTACTGTAGATGTACAGTACATTTTTTGATATAATTTTTTTTTAAAGTTTTATAGATATACTTGTGCGTTAGTTACCCTTGGTGCCCTTTTGCATTCTCTGTTTTTCCGTGTGCATGATAGCTCTCGGTGGTTGCTGGCACAACGAGACCAGAAGTTGCTAACCAGGGTTGGATAGCAGCAATTCGGTGTCCGCTCGTGTACATCTCCTTAATTCGCATGCTGAGATCCTTGGAAATCTTTTTAACAACCATTGCTGTGAGTAGAAAGAAATACAAAGACAAGAATGTATATTCGATGTTTAGTCGATGTGTATTCTATGTGCAGTGAATCCACAAAATGGATGGTGAATTTATACGGTAATGCCCCACATTAGAGTATGCCCACTTTCAACACCTGTACCTCGCTGCCATGCATAAAAGGTTACACACTTTGCATAGCCCACCACTCGATGATCTTTATCTGAACTTGCCCTTTTTCAGATACTGCATTATGCCATCTGCTTCCATGGATCAACCCCGATTCTACGGACGCAGGAACCCACTCGCCTCTGCCGTGCCTGTCATGCAGAAAAAGCAAAAGGCGGTTGCCGTTTCCACGCCAAGGCAAAAGCGACAGGCTAAGGCCAATAAAGAAAACCTTCTGCTGACCCCAAAGGCTAAGGGTTTTCATAGACGTCAGCCATTTTATGTCAAGATGATATACGGTGATGTACTCTCGACGCAAAACGAATGGCAGTACCCATCGAATCCGCAGACCACTTCCTCACATACGCTTCGACGACTCTGCCGCCGATGTCCCCGAAATCTTCAGCCCGTCTTCTCCACCCCTCGTCCTCGACGCTGCCGCCGCCCTCCCGGAAACCCATAGGGCATCTTCTCCAGTTCTATCTGACGACGCTGCCTCTGAAATCCACGGGTCAATTTCTCCTTTGCTCTTAGACGACTCTGCTTCTCGCCCGGAAATCCAAAGGTCACTTTCTCATCCCTCTTCGACGACACTGTCGCTTCTCTACCGGATATCCACAGGTCACCTCCTCCACCCTTCTTCGACGACACTGCCGCTTCTCTCCATGGAACCCCCATCTCATCCTCCGTTGCACCCATCCATCCAGATGTCCACACGCCATGCACAAGAAGCAGCTCGTTAGACCAGATGCTGAATGGGATAACTGTGGATCTCCCCAGGAACTCTATTGTGCTAGCAAAGATAGATTTGCTTCTGGAGACCATGCTAAATGTGGAGCAATGGATGCTACATATGTATCAACGGATGATACATATGGATCAATGGATGCTACATATGTATCAACGGATGATACATATGGATCAACGGATGCTAGATATGGATCAACGGATGCAACATATGGATCAACGGGTGGTTCGACGGATGGAGAAGATAGAGGCTGATATAGCGGGTATACATAATTTGCTCGGTGTTAATGCCCCTGTTTCCCCGACGCCGGAGCAGGGGGGTGACATGGATGTGATGAATGGGAGCATCGACCCCCTTCCATCACCAAGCGCACCCCCTCCACCAGAAGATGTAGTGTACATGTATGCCGTTGAGGAGGACATGACAACCCCGTCAAGACCATGCCAGGAGACAACACGGCGACCAAGACTGGAGGAAAGCTTCCTCGCAGACAACCTACCATCGCCCATCACCTCAAGCACACCCGCTCCCAGAAGACCTACATTCGCTCGCATCGATACGGTGCCCGACATCACCCTGTGCGATCTGCCTCCGGCACTCAGGGAGAAGTATAGGGTGAAGAGTGCTGGTGCACCCCACAAGTATGCCTTGTTACTTTTTAAGCACCGTGTTCCCTACTCGTTGTACTGCGACTGGGCCTTCAGAGTGAACTACGAAGGAAATCACGTAAAAAAGGCGCTTCCTGCCAATTTAAGAAAGACCATTCTGGATGAAATGCGGCGCTTTTATCCAATTACAGATCCTGTAATGAAAGGCGTTCGAGACTGCATTAATGGCGTTTTGCGCTATGCAAGGAATCGGCCATGGACGGACAATGTGGGGGACTTTCTGGTTTAATCACAGGAACTGTAAGACCATACTGTTCTGCTGAACTGTGCTGTACATGTTTTGACCTGCTGAACTTAAATAAAGGAGATGTTTTGACCTGCTGTACTGTATTTAACTTACTGTTTTAACTTGCTGTACACACACACATGACCTGCACAATTCCAGTCCCTGAGGGCCGCAAACAGGCACGGTTTTCAAGGTTGTCCTGAAAACCGGGCCTGTTTGCTGCCCTCGAGGACTGTAGTGGTGCAGGCCTGACTGACTGTTTTGCACACCATCCCACTTTACTGTATACTGTATGTTTCTTTAATAAAGGAGATGTTGCGTTTTGTATATTTTATGAATAAAGAATTGTTTTTATAACATGTGACTGTAAACCAGGCCTGCACAACACGCGGCCTGTGGCACTCACTGTGCAGCCCGCGGCGGTGGCGGCTGCTTTTCCCCCCCCCTCCTCCTCCTCCTCCTCCCGAGCCCCCTCTCCCTCCCCCGTGAGCAGAGCCCGCTCTCCCCTTCCTCCCGCGAGCCGAGCCCACTCTCAAGTGCGGCACTTCCGGTGCCCGCTGCTTGCGAGTGAGCGAGCGCGCGCAGTCCCGCCGTGATCAGAGGTGATGTGAGGTGCAGGGGGATATGTGCAGGGGGGGTGATGTGCAATGGGAGGGGGGGTGATGTGCAGGAGGGGTGATGTGAGGTGGTGATGTGAGGTGCAGGGGAGGTGATGTGCATGGGGGGTGATGTGAATGGGGGGTGATGTGCAGGGGGGGTGATTTGACGAGGGGGGTGATGTGAAGGGGGGGTGAGGTGCAGGAGGTTATGAGGTGCAGGGGGTGATTGGAGGTGCAGAGGGGGTCATTTGAGGTGCAGGGGAGGTTCATTGGAGTGCAGGGGAGGGTCATTAGAGGTGCAGGGGAGGGTCATTAGAGGTGCAGGGGGGGTGATTGGAGGTGCAGGGGGGGGAGAATGATGTGAGGTGCACGGGGGAGAAGGATGTGAGGTGCACAGGGAAGAAGGATGTGAGGTGCAGGGGGGTGGGATGTGTGTGGTGTGCAGGGGGGTATTGTGTGTTTGATGTGGAGGGGGAGTATTATGTGTGTGGGTGAGGGGGAGAGATGGGGGTATGAGAGATAGATGGGGAGTATCGCAAAGGTTGATAGTGAGGGGTTCTAGGGGAGATATGAGGATGATGATGAGGGGTGCTGGGGGAGATATATGAGGATGATGATGATGAGAGGGGCTGGAGGAGAGATGATGATAATGATTTTACCCTTGCGGCCCAAATTTTTTTTCCTTGGAGCAGTTCGGCCCTTCTCGCTTAACGAGTTGTGCAGGCCTGCTGTAAACCATACTGACTGACTGTAAATGTTTTTACTTTCTATGCATAAATGTTTTCACTACTGTAGCAGTAAACCATACACCTTGTACAGTATTTATAAATAAATGTTTTGGTACTTACTCCACCAATAAAAGAACATGTTGATTTGTTTTACATTGTTCCATTGGCTCCTTTGCTACTGTAACAAAATACAGTGTTTCTAGAATGTCGAGGCATACTGCACTGAATACTGTAGGCATGCTCAGTATAAGAGTATTAAAAAAAATAGAAGACACAAACTGTACTGTATGTACTGGCACTGTATACTGTAGAAGACACATAATGTATGTACAGTACTGTGATACATGTAGAATAAATGCATAGTTTTTATTTTTTTCGGGTTTATTACACAGTATACTGTATATAAAAAAGTATTATATACTGTACGGTCGGAAAACATCAGCATACTGTTTCAGCTACAGTATTCTATCCTAATCAATAACAACGGCCACTAAACTGTAGACTCCGGTACGTGAGTTTTTAAATCTGATTCAGCAATGTGCAGGCATTGTTACACAAAGTGATATTATCCATCGAAATCCCTCCATTAGCCGTTTTCTTTTCTGAGGAAAAACAAAAAGAAAAGTTTTACTGAATGGTCAGCCCCCTAAAGAAGTTCCCAGCAAGTCACGCCATTAATTTTCTCGGGGGGCATCTCCTGTTCACATGCGCATGCGCCTACCGTCGATGTAATGACACGCATATGCGTTTCAAGAAGGTTCCAATGCGCATGCGCCTAGCATTCCACCAATTGTTCAGTACTGTATCTGCAGTACAGTACTGTAGAAGCCGCTCAGCCAATGATATTGCTTACAGGAGAATCGCTTGACTTTTGAATCGCACCGATATTGATACTGTATTGTCAAAATAATAAAAACACAGAAAATAATACGGCAACAATACTCACCATAGAATTTCAAATTCAGCTGGTGCCGGCGCCGGTCCACTGCCAGTCCAGTGTTCTTGATCATCCACGTCGATAGTTTGCAGCGGGACTAGTCCACCTGTAGTCAGCTGATGAGGCTGGAAATTGCTTAGGTACATGCAAGCTTGATCGAAACTGCACGCGAAATCCGGCTCAGGCTTTCTGGATAGACAGAAAGGGTTGTCACTGACGGTGGGACCGTTATTGGAAGCCGGTGCTGGTGCATTGCTTGGCAGCGACTGTCGTTTCTTAGTTGGTTTTAACACGACCCTTCGCCTTTTGCCGTCTGCATGATCATAGATACAGGAAAAAGCCGGTGCTTCACACCAATACCTTCCAAAAAATTGCGGCTCAATACGATAAAAACAGGGATCGCTACAAAACCTTTTCCTTATTGCACGCTTCCACGTATGAGGAGCTGGCGAAAATTTGTAAAAGTCATAGTTTTCGATAAAATACTGATAAATTTGAACAACTGTTGCCATCTTATCATCTGTTGCATTAATCGCGGCCCATATCAAATACGCGTAACTTCTGTCGGGTTTTTGGAAAACGGGCTGCACTTGAACACTCATGGCGGGCGGCGGGTCTCTGGAGAATACTGTAACCGAAACTGGTCTTTGTCTTTCTTTAATATGAAAAGCCTAAATTGATACATTTTTGCAATCTCTTACTTCAGTCTCAAGGCCAAGTTACAATAGCGCACTGTGGTATCTTTTTTAAACGAAACACTTGCAAGTCGACACATTACTGAAGTGCATGCGCATTACAATTCATGAATTTCTGCCATCTGGCGGACACGCGAAGAATTGCAACCTATTAAATCCGAACCATTCTCAATAAACGCGTCAACCGCGCATGTCCCGTGGCTGAGAACGCAAAATTAATGCGGCATGCTCCAGGTGAAGTGCGTCGTATTCCAGGAAAAAGCCAGGGAAAAACCGGCGATGTGTAAGAATCAGATGCGCCGCAGCAGTAACATAAACACAAACTACTCACACTTTGTAAGATTGTTACAGGAAATAAAAAGGTGAGCTCTCGGTAGCTGGGTCTTTAATGCTGTTTGTGGGTTGCAGGAGCTGTGCATCGGTAGTCCTGTATGATCGTCAGATTCTGATGGGACTCTGCACCCACAAGTTTTTTCCTCGCTGCCCGTCACCGCTTGTATAACAGATGTAAGTCTCGGTTTAAGATCTCATGCGGTCTCCCAATAGACGTCACTAGACCCGCATCATAGGAAGGTGACAGTCAGATAGTATTCGGGGAAATCGTGGAAGGGCAAAGGAGCGTCAACTGGGACTAAGATAATGCTCAATAATTGTCCATATAGGTATTGCACCAAAAACACACACAATCCTACGCGTTTCATTAAAAATGTCTTCAGGGATTCTTCTTTTTTCCCTATAAAAAGCAATAATTGCCTGCACTTTACAAGATTCTCCTTATATCTACGTTTGAATATTTTGATACAGCGTATACATTTTATAGTGTTTCATTTGAGACTCTGCATAGCAGATGACGTATTTTTGTTTTGGTTACTTTGTGCCATAGCGTTGATTGCATTGTGTATTATCTACCATTTTAGGAGATGTTTGTACTAATACAGGATTATCTTCACCATGTATTTTAATGGGATGTATCAAAATCTGTTACTCTTTTTTATTATGTTTTCCCTTTCTGTGGGTCAAAGAGCTTCCCCAACTAAGAAATATAAAAAATAACACTACCCAACCGACTTTCCCTGGAAGCCCTTCAGCTCCAGAGAAGAAGATGCTGAGACTGACCGTGGCGAATTGATTGCGAGCTGTGGCGATTATTTGCTGTGTACCACGGTCCTGCTTCCCCAGAACACCGTGGAGCATTAGTCTGGCTTCTGTACTGTACTTTTAGGGCTATGAATAACCATCTTGAATGAGTATAACTTATTCAATAGTGATTAAATAACATAAATTGATTACAATGTCTGGACAGCTTCGGCTTGCTCTCCTGCCCAGCACTCGAGTGGTGCATACATTTTTTTCACCTGTTACTGTTAGGATATGCTGGCTCACTGTCAGTGCAAGTGTTCAGTTATGTCATTTAATCAGCTTAAAAATTGTCTGCAGTAATTCTTGTTTGTAATACAGTTAACAATTCAGTTTCTATTTCCAATATGCTGTAGAGTATTATTACTAATAATTGAGAACCCTTTTATGTGGCTGATACATTCAGCTCTTATGAAATTACATGTCTGTCACTGTTGTACAAAATGTGTAAAGAAACAAAATGTTGCATTATCGGTTGACAAATAATTTCCTGTAATTGTGACGCCCTTTTGTATTGGCTGATTTTTTTTCACGACCTTACAGTAGGTGAAAAAGTAGCAATTTGTTGATTTCTATCTGTTCCGATGACGTCCTTCACTTGTAGTGATCCTCAAAGTTTCACAGTTTAGAGTGAGTCATTCTTTTTCTCCCCTTCATACTCTCAGTGACGGGGAAAGATCAGCTACATTACGCTGTCTAGTTTGGTGCTGAAACTGTGCCTGAATGTTATTTGTGCCTGCAACATCTACAGTATATACAGTGCATACAGCCTTGGAAATAAATGCATATGAAAAATATATTATTGTTAATATTACTATTGCTATTATCCTGCTAACAGTGAATTTGTTACAGTTGTAAAAGACATTCTTTAGAAAGTTTGAGTTCATTGTCAACGTACATTGTGTATCCCATTCCTTAGCTGATACAGTATAATTCCCCCTTCTAAATGAAAAAAAATGGTCCCTGCACAGCTCAAAAGAATTTACGTGCTGGAGGGGTACTATCAGGGAATATATATATTTACAGTATTAGAACACGAGAAGAGGAAATAATCTCTTGTGATGCACTCAACCTCCACTTGTAGTAAAAATAAAATAAATGAATATTATTATAATAATCAAGAAAACATAGGGTTAAAACCTAGATAGCGCTGGAATACAGCAGTTAACCTTATATAGGTAAGGGAAAGGCTGCATACAATACTGTAATATCAAGATCAATCAAAGTCTGGCCATGTGTCCATAGTGTATAAGTGCACAGTTTGATGAGGCCAGCCAGAGGTAGGTGTTATGGATTTACTGTCGTAAATCAGAAAAATCCAAGGACTTGGTGTCTGACTATGGACACATGGCCAGACTTTGATTGATCTTGATATTACAGTATTGTATGCTGTCTTTCCCTTACCTATATACGGTTCACTGCCGCATACCTGCGCTATTTAGGTTTTAACCCTATGTTTTCTTGATTATTATAATAAATGCATTTATTTTATTTTTACTACTAGTGGAGGTTGAGTGCATCACAAGAGATTATTTCCTCTTCTCGTGTTCTAATTCCCCTTCTAGCAATAAACATTGCGTACCCCATCTGTGCGCTGATACAGTCCCCTTCTCGGGTAGTTGGATCAGGAAGTAGATGAAGATTTAGGGATTTTATGTCAGAACCTTAGTAAGCCCCAAAGTCACTATATAGTGCTAAGTCTTAGTATACCGTAATTCCCATTCCTATGAACATGGCTTATGGTTTACTCAAGCTTAGCACTGTTTAGTAATGTGTGTACAAAGTTCCGGCATTGATGCTCTCGTACAGGGGTGGCCAACCTGACTGGGAAATGGAGCCAGAATTTACCTGTGTCATTGTCAAAGAGCACAATCATAAAAAAAAATAATAATAATACCTGTATATACAGACAGAGAGCATAATCTGACCATCTCAGTGTGTAGTGCCATCAGGTTGTACTTCATGTCAATGTATAGTGTGAAGTTTAACCTGACCTACAGCACCATACACTGACACAGAGTATAACTTGACACAGAATACAAGTGGGGGGAGGGGGGTGGGAAGAGGGTGACACATGGGGAGATGGGGAAAGAGGGTGACACATGGTGAGAGGGGAGAAGAGGGGTGACATATGGGGAGGGGGAGAAGAGGGAGTGACATAGGGAGGGGGTAGAGGGTTTGACACATGGGGATGGGAGGTAGCTGGGGTGACATATGGGGAGGGAAGAGGGAGAGACACATGAAGAGGGAGGAATGGGGGGTGACATAGGGAGGGGTGACACATGGGAAGAGGGGGACATGGGGAGGGAGGGGTGATGCATAAGGGGCAGTGGGAGTGACTTAGAGGAGAAGTTGGAGTGATAGGGGGCAGTTGGAATGACAGGCAGTTGTATGAGGGTGTGACGGGAGCAGGGGATGTCAGGGGAAGGCAGTAGTGGACAAGAGTGTGACGGGGCAGTTGGGGTGACAAGGGTAAGGGAAGACAGTGGGGGAAAATGGGGTAGTAGTGTGATTGTCCCCACATTCCTCTCCTATTCTCACAGCCAGCCCCACATGGAACTCCCAGCAGTCAGGGTGTACAGTATACTCACTGTGTCCTGTCCTGCTTGGGAGCCCACCAGCAGTCGCTGGTCCATAGGAGCTCAGGAGAGGAGCTGGTTAGGGGGTGCTCTGGCTTCTCCTCGCCCATGTTTCTATGGTTCCTCTACCTGTAGTCACTTTTTTTTTCAGGAGCCACACAGGAAGCCCGGGCCCTGGGTTTGCCACACCTGCTCTAGCTTCTAGAAATGTATCAAGGCATACTACTAACTTTATTAAGGGTCCAATACCAATACAGAAAAACAAGTTTTCAAGTCAAAATGCTAAGAAACTGGAGTTACGTATCTTGAAAATAGCAAAGTACAATACTGTCACTTGCACATGAGTACCTCGCATTATTTGGATCATGGGCCAGTCCATGCAAAATTTAGTCTAACTGCTAATCAGAGGCTATAGTGAGTATATAAGTAAGGGATGGATGTTTTATTAGAGAACCGATAACAGTAATAGAAATGTTGGGATAATCTGTTTTATTTTCTTGCTTTAAGTTAACTGGTAAACCGGCATTTGTCTGACTGTGTACAGTATACTACAAGTGTTGCACTTTGTGTGT